>NW_010412526.1:19579-20539 GCF_000710305.1 Buceros rhinoceros silvestris | reverse complement strand
GGGCTCGCTTCTGGTGACGGGATGAGCGCGCCCCTCCCAGCCACACCATCTCAGCTCAGGAGCCATCGTGCCCATTAGACAGGACTAAACAGACGTGGTGAGCTGGCCGGGCCTGCTCACCTCAGGCCCGCAGCTGTGGTCCCCTCCCTGCTCACCATTGTCCCAAATCTGCCGTCCCCCACCACCATTCCCTAACCCCTCCGCAGCATCCGTGCAGATGCTACACTGAAGGGTGCGGGCAGCAAGCTCAAACGCAGGTTGTAATCTGTAAAACCAGCAATGGTTTTATATGCTCATTTAATTTATTTTTTTTTTTCTCCACATGCAGCTTTTCCCAGCTCCACTCCAGACTCTTTCTAGGAAGATTGTACAGTCCAGGACCAACAGTACCTTAGTTGGAGTCTTTGCCATTATCTTGGTTTTTCTATCTGCCTTTGTCAACATGGTAGGTGCACTGTTTCCCTGTGACCCGCTCGGTTCTGCACAGTTTCTTACTGATGCTCTGCGGCATCGCGACACTTACAGCCACGGGGTTTAATGCCATCCTGCCTCACGCCTACAGCATCCGAGGCTGGTTCCCTTTTTCTTTTCAGGCACAGAAAAGAAACGGGGGCCTGGCAGCTGCATCCCCGTAGCCCCTTACATGTCTGGCACTGGTCTGTGCCCATGATCTCCTCTGGTTCTTTAAACGTTTCTGCTCCAAGTCCAGCAGCCGAGCCTGAAGCGCGCACGCACACCCCTGCGTGAAGGGCCAGCGAAAGGCCGGTGCCCCGTTCACCTCCCGCAGTACTGAGTGGCACCGGAGTGTGGCACAGGCGCTGTGCAGCGGGCTGCATCCACCTCCGAACGCGGTGACCACCCGGCAGGGACGGCCAGGACTTGGCTGTGGGTGGCTGGAGTTCAAACGCCGCTGCTGACTGCAGACTCGGGGGGAGATGGGCTGCTCCCCCGCACCCTGCG
>NW_010412526.1:11621-19371 GCF_000710305.1 Buceros rhinoceros silvestris | reverse complement strand
CACTTGAATACTGTCTGCTTTGCACACACCTCTTTCATTTTTTAAGGGGGGTGGGTGGGAAATGAGAGATGGGCCTGGGGTTAAAGCCCTGAGCTCAGCGGTAGCTACGAAGTCTTCACATGGCCCTCCACTCCTCAGCTGGGACAGTGCTGATTTGCACTGGCGTGGAGAGGCTTGAGCACCTGAAAACCAGACACTAATTGCTCTTCTCTCAGCTTCCCCAGACACAGCGTGGAGCTTTAGGAACAATTTTGTGCTCTGTTGAGGTACTTGAGTGGGAGGTGCTAGCTCAGTGGCACCGACCCCTCACCACCTTCCCCCAGAGTCACCTGCCTGCACAGAGCCGGTGTGGGTTGCTGAGCACCACGCAGAAACCAAAGTTTTGTTTTTCTGCATAACATGCAATTCTTTCCATTTGTGAACTGCTTGGTGTAAGAATTAGCAAAAGGGACCAATGGAGCAGCACGGGGAGGAGATCAGGATCTGCTTCCGCAGCGTAACACAACATATGAGCCTTCAAGCCTTGCTGCTAAAGCCCTCCCTGTAGAGGGAGGCAGAGCAGGAGCTTTAGAGATGGCAGGGGAAGGTTATCAGCTCAGGAATTCCCACCAGCAAAAACAGAGCAACGCCACGACCTCATCACAGACAGCAGGGTATATTTGTATGCGTGATGTCGACAGGCCCTCTGCCTCTGAACCCTCGGACATAAAGCTGTGCGGGAAGCTGAGCACCCACCTAGCCTGCTAGAGTGCACAGCCTGGAATTTATTAACTACTGCTTTGGGGGAGAAAGAAACACAGCCATTGCACACGGAGTAAAACATGAGCCAGGGACTTCGTCTGGCATATTTCACACTTTGCTGCAGCTGTTTCCAGGAGGCTTGTGCGTTGATGCAGACTGTTTTGTTCCCTTCTCCTCGTCTATGCCATTGAGTTTAACGCTGTCTTGTTCTGCAGTTCATGTGCAGCACTGTGGATCTCACCAGCTGCATGGCTGCAGAGTACAACGTCACTCCTGACCGGGTGGACATATGCCTTATCAGCAACCTGACTTCCGACTACAGCCTGGGCACCCTGCAGGGATTCTGTGACAGTCCTTTGCCCAACTGCAACTTTCCAGAGGTATGGCTTGAGGGGAAAAAAAAAAAAAAGTAGGCTTTTATAATTGTTGGGTCCTGCCTGCAGCAGGAGAAACGGCCTTTCTCCATGAAGTTCTTAACGACGTGCAGAGCTGCAAGTCATTTCAGAGGAGTCTGTGGGTGCTCAGAGTTACATGAACATCAGTTCACTGAAAACCAGTGTCGAGTCATAGATTTAGCTCTTCCCTCCAGTGGTTTCTGGCCTGATGAAAAGCTTTGCTTACATATTCTTTCACTAAGAATAGTAGCTTCTGGTCTCAGACAAGTAAGCAGCCCTGCTGGTGGTCTGCTTCAATCCGCAGAGGTGAATCCTACCTCTTCAGAACGACTTGTTTAAAAAAAAAATTATGCTTCTAATGGCAAAAAAAACCCCAAACACCGAACACCAAACAACCCATGCAGATAGGTTTTGCCCACTGGTACAATACTTTGCCAAAAAGACAATCTCTTTGCATAGCTATTCAAGACTTTTCTCTGGGTTTTTAAGTCATGGACGTTACATGTCTTGTCTGCTGGAAACTGAAAAGTGAAAAAAATCGGGCTAGGATGGGGGCAGACTTTATGTCAAGGTCATCTGGCTTTATGGGGACCTGGGAGATTTATGGCTGATCCAGAGGTCCAAGGTTCTACTGAAATCCCTGGTCTCCCACTAAACCTATTTCCGTTTCATCAAGCAGGACCGTGGTCCCTCTCTGGTTCAGCGAGGTTTCTGAGACCACCATGACTGTGGCTTTCAGCCCCTGCAGAGGCTCTTAGTACGTCCACAGAAGGACCCGGGAACAAAATCTGGCACCACAGAGAACTAGAAACAGTCTGTGCCCATCACGAGGTTGTCGGGAGTGCTGGGCCAGGACAGAGAGAGGTTTTAAGTGATGAGGAACAGCTATTTTGGGTGCTGAGTATGCTGTGGCAGCCTTGAGCTGGATCCTGCCGGTCAGCGGGCTAACAAGTGAGGAGTCCCTCCCCTACACTCTGCAGAGCAGATGCCTCTGGTTCAGGCATTGTCTGTCGCTCCCCGTGTGCTTTCAGGAGATGGTGAGATCCTAGCCCTCAGCCACGCAGGGAACATCCACCCACTTTCGAGAAACCGAAGACTGGAGTTACAAGCTGTACAAATTGTTTTCTCTGATTTAATGTATCAGCGATGACACTATTAATAAATGAACTCAGAGCTTAAGTGTATTCTTCAATAGGGCTTGCTTTTACCTGTGAGGATGGATTGCCTCAGGCATCCCATGGGGTTTTTTGCCAGACAGAGGCCTGTCCAGACAGAATGGAAGCTTAAATCCTCACAGATCTGGTAGCAGGAAGATGGTGAGCTGGATAACATGCCCATCTTCGCTGACATCCGTGCAGCTTTCCCCGGAGCCGTAAATGGTACCTGCAGCTGCATGTGGAGCACTGGCATGCTAAAATAAAGCTCTCTGATTGGCAGAGGCTGCTGTCGCACCACCCAGCTGTGGTGGAGGGCTCCACTGCCACCCGTGCCCACACTTCTGCAGCTGCTGCCAGAAAAATGACCACGATGTTGGGCACGGATAGAGGTTTGTCCAGCCTGCATCTCGCCGATGGGTTCAGTGTGACACGTCAGCGGGGGCAGCACTTCCCAGCCAGCCTGAGTCTGTCCGGGTGGTGTGAATTGCTGAGTGGTCCTGGGTAGTGTACAGACACGTGAATTCGGGTCCAGAATTCTACCTTAAAGCATGAAGTATTCCAGCATCACTCGATGATGCTTTCTGCTAGTTCAGTAGTTCAGTAACTGTGTCCCAGGCAAACCGACCTCAGCAGACAGCTGCGAGCCCGGTGCCTCTGGAGGGTAAAGCAAAGAATGCCTGATGAAGAACACCAGAGTTGTCCCCTCCACCGGTTTGGCTTTAATACTTAAACCTCCTGTGAGGTGGGGGAATCCCGCAGGCAGCCCCGCGTTCACGTGTTCGACCAGCTCGGCTACGTGACTCCCAGTCCCTTTCTCTCCCTCTGTCCAGGTTCCTTTGTTTGCATTGTGATTTATCCAGCTGTCCTTCATCTCTGGGTTTTTTTCTCCCTTTTTGTCTTTATACAGTACTTTACCTACAGTGTCTTATTGAGTCTCCTGGCCTGCTCCGTGTTCCTCCAGATCAGCTGCATTGGAAAACTGATCCTCATGTTAATCATTGAATTTATATATGTTCTCATTGTGGAAGTGCCAGGGGTCAACCTTTTTGACAACGCAGATCTCCTGGTTACAGCTAACACCTAGTAAGTGCCTTTCACTTCCCCTCATTTCCTTCACCCGATGATTTCGGCGCGGCGTTAGATGGGCGGCAGGGCCAGGGCTGTGCTGTGAGCAAGGGAAGGGCGTGTTGCTGGAGAAGGGGCGGCTGTAACCTAACGGCTTTGTCAATGCTGCTTCACACCGCTGCGGAGAGCGGGGACGCAGTTCCCTTTGATATCTTTTTAATGTGGACCGTGACTAATGACCTCTCTATTAATAACACAACATAACTAGAATCAGAGGGGACCTGTGTTCCTTTTTCTTCCAGAAACGGGGAGCTGTAGTTAGTCATTCTCACTTCTTCCGGTATTACACTCCCAAAATAGAAAGGAAAAAAAAAACTCCAACAAACTTGAGCTGACTCAGGGGTGTGATAATGAACCTCCAAGACGTTGCGATATCTGGTGCATCAAATGCAGGCTGGGCTGGTGGAAGGGTGGTGGGTGGTGTTTGCTAGCGATCTCCTGACCGTCGCTGTGGGACACTTGTCCACCTTTTACAAGCCGGTGTCACAGCTGGTCTCAGCACAATCCCTGGCAGAAGGGACTGGGCTAAGTGGGAGTAGACAGTTGCCTTTTTACTTGCAAAAGGTTGTTTGTCATCACCAGGCCACACAGAAATCATGGTGGCGTCCTCCTGCCACTGACACAGTCACCTCTCTCCTGAAGGTCACGCTAGGGAGGGAAATTTGGCCCGTTCACAAACCTGCTCCTCCACAAGTTTCATTTCTCACCGGGAGCTGCGTCTCTGTGTTAACTCTAGTTTTGATGATTCCCCCTCGCAGGCAACAATGGTGCTTGCACGTGAGTCAATAAAATTGAGGCGTCTAAAAGCAGAGGTGATGAGAGCTGCCCGTGAGACACGAGGAGCGGAGCATTGCTCGACTCAGGAGTGGGAAGACCTAGCCTGGAACGTGTTTTCCAGTTTGGGGCAAGAAGGCACTTCACGATAACGGAGACTCCAGAGCAGCACAGAACAGTCAGAGATCCAGAAAGCACCAGTTAGGTGGAACGTTTGGTTGTCAGGGATGGTAGCTGTGGTTGCTCCTGTCTCGGACAGGAGGATGGTTCAGAAGAATCCCACGGCCCTTCCCGCTGCAACCTTGGATGTTCTGAAACCGCTTGTGTAGTCGTTCCGATTTCTTTACGGTCGTTAACCCCTTCAGGCCACATGCGCCTGGTTACTTCTGTCCTTCCCATGAATGCTGCACGGTTTTAGTGTTCCTGAGTGCCTGGTAATAATTAATGGAGGTGCGGCTTTTACTGCCATTGGCTGTCATCGCTTACATGACCGGTTAACTCCAGCGAGTGACATTACGTAGGAAACCCCGTGGAGCTTTCTGTGGAGGTGTGAGGAGAATGAGGTTTCCTTCCTTTCTTTGCAGATGTTTCGTATTCCAACAGTGGAAGCTGTTTAGCATTTTCTAACACAATTTGAGAAATAAAAGCATTTTATATCCCAAGTATCATTTCATTCTTCTAAGTCAAGCACTAAGCGAAATTACAGCACTTAGAAGCATAATTAACGTCACTTCACAATCCAAACGTCAGTAATAAAGTGGAGAAGGTTAGCATGGTTTCCCAGAAATGGGGATGCTGTGTTATCTCTCAGTAAACGATGTTTGTTTTGTCCAGGGCGCTCCATGGACAGCTGTTTTATCGTCCCCATGTCTGGCAGCCCGTCTGTGTGCTGTGGGCACATGGTTCAGAGATGTACCTTATTGTCCAGCTGATAGGAAAAAAAAACCCAGCATGACCTCATACCCCTTTAATTGGGTGCCCGTAGTAGCTACATAATTACTGGCTGCTCTGCAGCCATGAGGGTACTCTGACTAATTAGAAGTGATGCAGATGTCACTTCACGCTTCTGTGTACAAACCAGCCCAGCGTGCAGGCAACTGAAAGGCTGATTACAGCACGCTGGGAGCTGCTAGTCTTGACTGCAGCGACACACCGGCGAGGTGACACGTGAAGCGTAGTTGGATGCACAGAGCTACCATCACGTTACCTTTTCCCTATGCAGGTGGTGAAACTAATGCATTGGTTTTAAAGAGGTGATGGAGCGATGTGATCTTCTAAGCTGAGTTCCTGCATAGTGGAGCCCAAAGAGCTTTGCCCAGGGATTTATTCATCAGGCCCACCGTTTCTGTCCGAGCCGTGGTGTGTGTGATTTAGAGGGCTGGCTGTCCTTGGCATCGTGGCTGTGAGAAGGAAGATGCTCCTGTCCTATGGGAACTGTCCTCCAAACCAACCACCTTTCCTGCTACAAACGTGCACTTCACTTGAGCGGGAGCGTGTTTAGCAAGCTTCTCTCTGTGGTACCTCCCCGTAGTTAAAGGCCTATCTGCTGCTGGAGGTCCCAACACTTCCCCATGGGGGAGCAACCTCCTGAGGCAAGGCCGTTGTCGCTTGCTCTGGGCATTTTCTCTTCACCAGAGCATCATTGTGAATACGGTCTTTGCTCCGTCTCACGGGCTCTCCTGAGGACTTTAGAGCACCCAGAGGCAGCTGCAGCCCCGGTACGGAGGGTCAGATCTGCCACGCTCCCATCACAAGGCAGAGTGATAATGGGGGTGGTCAGTCATCCTTGGCCAGGGAGTGGTTTAGGGGAGCAGGGGAATCGTGCTGCACGTGGGAAGTGTCTCCAGCTAGATCCAGCCTTTATTGTGGGAGTCACTGTCCTCAGGGTTCCTCAGCTGGGTCCACGTCCAAGCACACGTGGCCAGTGCTGGAGCTGGCCAAGAGGCCGTGCGATAGATTGTGTGCAAGACAACGGAGGGTTGCAAAATGCGTGTCAGAAGAAATTTCATGCTCAGAGCTGCAGAAAATGTCTCAGAACAAACCCGGTTAGAGCGTCACTGCGCTTTTATGGTTTTAATGTTGTGCCCAGCTAGGCTCCGTTGTCTATTTCGCTTTGGATTATTCAGTAGTGAGAGGTTCCCTCCAGTCCCAGAAAACTGTGGCTCTGGAGTCCTCCGTGAGGAGGATTCTCAGGCTGAAGATGTATCACATTAAGTAGCCTGCAAAGCTGTAATTGCGTCAATGACACCGCAGTAATTTCACTGCTGATCTCTCTCTTTCCATTTAAAGAGTGTTTTAAAGGATCCATGTACACGGTACTCAGCCACCTAATATTCCACCCACGCTCGAGAAGAAGCCCAGCAGCATTAAGCGATAAATCAGTCAGGAGCTCAGACAGCTGCTGCCTACCAGAAAGCTCCTTTCCACCCTCTCTCTCTCCTGGCAGGAAAGCACACCCCCCATCTTCGCCAGCAGCTCGAGGAGCACTTGGCGGCGTTGCAAATAGTCGGAGCAGTCCGCAAAAGGGTTCGCTCCTGTGCGGTCCGGCCCATGGCTGGTCCCAGCACTGGGGGTGAGCGACTTGCAGAAGAAGGGAGCAGTGCTAGAGGTAGAGGAGTTAAACGCATCTCCATGCTGCCAGCAATGGGGAGAAGAGGAGCTATCCCTCACGAGACACCAGCCCAAAGCTTCCTTCTTTAGATCAAACTTCCCAGCCTGACCTCGTGAAGTGGTGACGGCTGCAAAGACTGTGCTAAGCATCCCATACCTTTAAAATCCCAGATGATCCCCTGGCTCTCAATGCTCCTCAGATATTTTACCCACGTTAGCCGTGTTGCACCATCCCCCTGGATTTCTGAGTGTAGCTCAGGTGACCTTTTTATTCCCTCCCCGACCTGCCCCCCGTTTTTTGTCATTTTCTGCTTTGGAAGGGCTGTAGCCCCACGCAGCGTTAGAGGTGCCGCACTGCAGGGCTGCTGGGGAGCGCTGTGCAGCGCGACGCGAGCCGCGGGGAGCCAAGCGCGCTACTAACCTTGTGCTTGTGGTTTTTTTCAGCGTGTCTGCCAATGCAACGTTACCATGGTGAGTCACCTCGGCATCAAATACTCTCGGGGAGGTTGTGGGTAGGCACCTGCTGTTCGCAAGGTGCAGTAACAGCTCGTTGGCTCACCAGTGGGGTCCAGTGTTTGACTGCGTGGTGCTGGGAGCTGGAGCAAGTGGCTGAAGTGCACCGAGCGTTGCCCTTGTGCACGTAGAGCTGCATTCAGAGCGGCCTCGTCCCTGTGAGACTTACGTCGGCTTCCTTTATGGAGCTGCCTTGTCGTTACAAGTCAAAGGTTTTAGCAAAGCAGTATTTCCATCCTGTGCAGTGCTGTAATTCAGATTTAACAGGTTTTATTCACTTCCTTATCGGAAGGGACAGGAAGGTGTCGTAGTGCCCTCATCAGCTTAGAGAACACTCACAGAACAATGGCCGTTAAGAAG
Organism: Buceros rhinoceros silvestris; assembly: GCF_000710305.1. Lineage (NCBI taxonomy): Eukaryota > Metazoa > Chordata > Aves > Bucerotiformes > Bucerotidae > Buceros > Buceros rhinoceros. The sequence continues at coordinate 11,696 of NW_010412526.1, read as the reverse complement.
AGACTAATGAGAGAAGCAGTAAGTGCAGACCAGTTCATGGCTCGGGACGCTGGGGAGGCCAGTGCAGGAGACGCA
>NW_010412526.1:4479-11491 GCF_000710305.1 Buceros rhinoceros silvestris | reverse complement strand
GGAAGAGCTGCAGCACGTCAGTGTTGCCAAGCAGAGTGGTGGCTGAGCGTGCACGACCGTTCTCGAAAAAGGGGCTTTTACATTGGCATTAACCCTTTTTAAGAAGATGATGGATTAAATTTCCAATTTCCAAGTCCTGCCTTAGAAACTAGCACCGATGAGCCAAAGTCCTCAGCCTTTTGTAGGTAGTGGTTGTCCCTTTACCAACATGAGCTTTGAGGGGAGAAAAAGAAAAAAAAAAAAAAGCCTTTTCTACAGAGGCTGCTTAGCCTTAAACTGGGAACTGCGGAGTGTGGCGAAGCTGTGTCTCTCCGTGCTGAGACTAACTGGGAAATTCTGCTCTTCCGTCGGCTGCAGCTCTCCAGCCGTGACACGAGTTGCACTGAAGATTGTAACCCCCGTCATCATTACTGTCTTTGTCCTGGCGCTGTACCTGCATGCTCAGCAAGTGGAATCCACTGCAAGGCTTGATTTCCTCTGGAAACTCCAGGTCAGTGGGTGTTTGCTGCCTTGGAGGAGCTGAGGAGGGGTTAAATGTGCCTTCGCATTTAATCCGGGTCCGGCGTATAACTGGGCATGCTAGTAATGCTCTGCTCTTCTTGTTTGCATACTCACGCTGGTTACTGACTTTAACCCCCTTGCTTCCCTGTAAATGCACTTTGGGTGGTCCCCGCAGTGAGGGGATCTAGATCTGAGAGTCACAGTGGATGGTTTGGGCAGCTGAGCCCATCACTGTTGCAGGAACCTGGAATATAACACGGTTTGTAAATATGAGACGCTCATCCTCACTGCTGAATTGTCTCCCAGAGGTCACCGAGCTGCAGTTAGCTGTGCTCAGGGGTGTGAAAGATCCACAGCTGCATTTTCATTCACTTGCTCTTTAAGCGGTGGGAACTGGGTTGATGTCCAGCTCCTGGGCAGCAGTCCTGGACATCCAGCACACGACAGACACTGCCACGCTGTCCTCCTGTCCCCACATCCAGTGCTAACGGCTTGTGCCCAGGAGTGCTGCTGGGGCATCCTACGTGATTCTTGAGCAAGCGGGACAGGGGTCAGCTCTGCCCGGGACTCGTAGCTGGAGAGCTGCAGGTTTATGTAGGCTTTGTATCTGCTGGGTGGCAGGACGTCAGTCTGGTAATAGGTCTCACTGGTTTGAGTGGGAGACACTGAGGAAGCACCAGTTAATTAAAGCTCCTTAGGAAGCAGATGACAAACATCGTTCCTCTCCTTCACATGTGGTGAAACTACGGAAGGGATGAGCTGACTTGCCTGTTCCAGGTCTGGGCTCAGCCGGCCGGAGCATTTATTTCCCCAGGCAGAGCTAAGTGTTTTCCCAGTTCTGTGCAGACGCACCACCTTCTCAAGGGTCCTTCCTTGTTTAACTGCATTTCCAGTTTCAAATGTCCTCTCTCAGAAACCAGCATCCACGAGCAGAGCCGCGAGTATTATTTGTGCCTTCCCCAACACATCTTGAAGGGACGTGGGGAGGTTATCCCTCCTCCCTCACCGAGTGGGGGCTGGAGAGCACGGCTGAGCCATGTTTACCCACACCAAGGCCCAAATGTGCCACGGAAGTCTCTCCTTTTCCTGGCTCCAGCTCTTTGGCAATGACAAGATCCTTGGGAAACAGGATTTGCAGAGAGCCATTCTTTTCAGAAGGCTGCACCTTTTACCTGGTGCAGAGGAGGGTGCTGTAGGCAGGACAGCTCTTCAGGGCTCCCGTAAGCTGGCCCGCTCCATGCAACTCCTGTCTCAGTGCACCTCCCCCAGTCCTTGCCTGACCATGGTTTTGCCTTTGCTCAGAAGTGTTAACAATGGCAAAAAAGTAAAACAAGGGGGAAAATGCTGCTGCCATCAGGTAACGGGGAGAGAGAGGTGACGAGCACACACACCTCCGTACCTTTGCCTGCAAACCAGAGGTAGTCAGCTGAGGTGACACTGGTACGGTGCAAGTCTGCAAAGAGAAAGCAAGTCTGGGTCTGAGGTCTGATTGAGCTCGTGAACTCTAAATGCTTGTTTTATGCGAGGCATCTAGGCCTAGGTACATCTCAGGTGTACTGGGATGCTCTGGTTCCATCTGACTGCTAAACCCGAACCCACACCCAGGAGTGCGGAAACAACACAACCCACCCTCCTCACGTTGCCCTTTGCCTGGACGTTCCCCCGCTGCCACAGGAGACGCGGGCTTTACAGGCTGGGGAAGGGTCCTCTCCAGAGTGTCAGACTGGGCCCCAGGGTAGCTGTGCTTCGTGACCATCACTGCGCCTCAGCAAACCTGGTGGAAGAGGAGGGTCCTTTTATTTAGCCCTGTGAGCATTTGGGGAGTGCAGGGAGATGGGGTGCGATGGCACTGATGCAGTCAAGGCTTTAGCGACACTGAGCGGTCCCTGTCCTCCTGACATCCATTGTGCCTGTCTAGGAATGCCAAACGTGTGTTTTCGTGGGTGGTGTTGGAGTTCCCCAAAGGGAACAGACCTTCTACAGGTCACCCAGTTCAGGGCGCAGAGGTACAGCGCTGGCTGCTGCTGTTATTCTGTGCCTGCTTTTGCGTGCGTACGCACGCGCACGCAGAGATGGGCCATCTTCCGCTGCAAAGCATGAGGTTCTGCACCCCTCTGGTTCTGCCCTCCTCTGAAGTTCCCCCCTTTCTTCTGTTTCTGTGCCCCCTGCCAGTCCGTTGGCAGCTCTTCTTCCCTCCTCAGAGCAGTTACCAAAAGCGTAAGCGCATCGCTGTCTCTCCCTCCCAAACCAGGCCACTGAAGAGAAAGAAGAAATGGAGGAGCTGCAGGCCTATAACCGACGACTCCTCCACAACATTTTGCCGAAGGATGTGGCAGCCCATTTCTTGGCTCAGGAGCGGCGAAACGATGAACTGTACTACCAGTCCTGTGAGTGCGTGGCTGTCATGTTCGCCTCCATAAGCAACTTCTCAGAGTTTTACGTGGAGCTGGAGGCCAACAACGAAGGGGTGGAGTGTCTGAGGCTGCTCAATGAGATCATTGCCGATTTCGATGAAGTAAGTCACAGAAAATCTGGGTGGACAGAGTGAACCAAGTCAATGAGTTTAGCTGGGCTTTGCTGAGCTCCTGAAGGGAAGCGACTTATTGAATCCTTGTGCCACAGCTCATGTCTCCTCTCCTCTCTCCAGAAGTCTTTAATTCTTTTTTTTTTCCTCCCCACATTAAAATCCCTTCTATTCCCTTGTCCCTCCTCTGACTATCTGATCCGCTTTCTTCCTGCCCTTTCTCCAGTGGCGGCTCTGTCCAGTACTGTGTAGTGCTTGTACCGAGGGAGGACACACGTCGCAAGGCGTTCCCAGCATGCATGTGTGTGTTAAGGTTTATTTGCCTCTTTTCCTCTTGTCAGATAATAAGTGAAGACCAGTTTCGGCAGCTGGAGAAGATCAAGACCATTGGCAGTACGTACATGGCTGCGTCAGGCCTCAACGATTCCACTTACGACAAGGAAGGGAAGACGCATATCAAAGCTCTGGCTGATTTTGCCATGAGGTTAATGGACCAAATGAAATACATTAATGAACATTCGTTCAACAACTTCCAGATGAAGATAGGTAATGTCCCTGGGTTTGCAGGACTGGTCATTCTGAGCTGGGAATTTTATGGAGAGCGAAAAACCTTAGATGTTACCTTAGCGGCACAGCAATGTTACTTGTCTTGGGCCTCTCTGAAACGTCAGAACCGTTTTGCCGGGGTAGCAGCGTTATTACTGAAGCTCCAACTATGAGCAGTTGGACCACCGAGCTTGGCTCGGCGCAGCTCTTGCCACAGCGTGGTCTCTTGTTGGGGTTGGTTGAGCTGGGGCTCATTTTGCCTGCGATGTGCTCCCTGCCCACCCGCCCCGTGGTCCCTGGCTCTGAGCGTGAAATGGTCTTTCCAGTCATGGAGTAAAAAGAGGAGACAGGAAAGAAGGAACAGAGGTGTGAGGGTGATGTGCGGTGTTTGTTCCAGGTGGCCGCCGGGCTGCTGCCTCGCAGGTGCTCGGCGTTGCAGCAGCTGGGTGCTGGCTTCCAAGTAAGCAGTTTGCTTGGCAGCCGGGTGGCAAATACACGGTATCCCGTTAGCTGGCGCTGGAACGTAGCTCTGGGTTGAGCAGATCCAGCCCGTGCTGCCAGTCAGACAGGCCTAACGGATCAAAGCAGCCTTTGAAAGTTTTGAAAGTTGCCTTTGAAAGTTTTGAAAGTTGCCTTTGAAAGTTTCTTTCCTCACCGTTTGGCCGTAGCTTTACGTGCCAGGGTCAGGCGCTGCTAGAACCAGTGAACCTCAGGATGGGTTTTAGTGTCAGAAAAGCAACTTGCCTCAAGATTCATGTGGTTCACACATGGTGGATCCAAGTGTTGTGGGATTTCTCCTCTCCCTACAGGCCTCAATATTGGTCCTGTCGTAGCCGGGGTGATAGGAGCACGCAAGCCCCAGTATGACATATGGGGCAACACGGTGAATGTCGCCAGCCGGATGGACAGCACAGGCGTGCCTGACAGGATTCAGGTAAGGAATTCCCTGGGGACCCTCCACTGCTGGCCCTGTGTCACGCAGCGGGAGAATTAGAATCTAGGTTTCATTTTATACCTTTATTGACTTCCGCGGTACCGAAAGAAAAGCCAGCTGGGGGGTGCTCTGGGTACCATCAGGTATTGCCTTTTCATCTTGACCAGCTGGTCAAAAAACGGCAGGTTAGTTCCGGGCAGAAGGGTCGAGCCGCGTTTCCTTCCCCGAATGCCTCAGCGGGACACAGCTGTCACCACAGTCCTGCTGCGGCGCTTGACCCAGGTGTGCTGCCGGCTTTGCTTTCTGGCTACGGGCAGCCGCGGGTTGGTTGATTTCCCAAGAGCTCGAGGCAGAACTGCATTTCTGTAAGTCACGTCTCTGTTGATGATGAGGCCAGCAAGGATCCGGGCATCAGCAGGGGGCGGATCTACAACTAGAGAAGGACAGTTGGGGGTTAGCGGGAAGCACCCTGTAGTCAGACAGCTCCCTGGCCTTCAGACAGTCACCTTTGCAGGGAGTCCGTGCCACTGGCCCGCTTTCACGGCACCAAAGCCCGCAGTAAGAGCGTGGTTCCTTGGGAAAGTACTGGAGGGATGTAGAGGGAGTTAAGAGTAAAGGATACGAAACCCCAGAGGGGAAGCCAGGCTGTCCCTTGCCAGTTAAGCTGTCGGTTCACTGGATCAGTATTTATCCAACGTCCTTTAAACTTCCCTATGAGATGGCCCACCCACCATTTTCATCCTAGTTAAGCAAACCAGCACAGCAACGGGAAGACAGAACTGTAAATATTTAAAGCTACCTTGGAAAGGGTGAGAGAAAATACACGGTGATAAATAAATAAATTCCTCAGGATATCGGGTCTTTAAGCGGCTGCTGTTCTGCGGCACAAGCGATTACTTGTGAATGGCGTCTGCAGAGAGGATCTGGATGCTGCCTAGATGATTCCATTCGGTCGGTCCTTCTCATTGTCCTCTGCACTCTCCTTCAGAAAAAAAAAAAACAAACCGAACCACACCTCCTAAATTGCACATCCACTGTGTCGTTGCTAAGCCGAGGACATTTTAAACGTGTTCAACAGGTTCTCGTACTGCCCCTCCAGTGGTACAGTGGATGCAAGGTGTGATTTTAAAAATGTGACTAACTTGGCTCTTCCCATCCTGTGACCTCCCTGAAAACAGTGGTTCCCCCGGCTGTCCACCGTGCGTGACTGCCGTAGTTCATCCGTTTCTGAAGGCTGCGGTTGTTCTGCAGCTTGTGCCAACCTTTTAGTTAGCGATCGATACGCAGAAGTCAACTGACTTAGTGGCTCCAGCCTTGGTGTTGTCCGTGGGTTACTCCAAAAGCCGTGAAAAGACCATGTGGAAGGCACACGCAGCATCTGCTTTCTCTTGTTTCTTCTGCAGGTGACCACAGATATGTACCAGGTTTTAGCAGCCAACAACTACCAGCTGGAATATCGAGGGGTCATTAAGGTCAAGGGCAAAGGAGAAATGACCACCTACTTTCTAAACAAAGGGCCCCCCATTAGTTAGCACCGACTGCAGCGTCACCCGGCGATGGAATGTGCGTTACGCAAGATGGTGAAGCGAGAGGAACCACTTTTTGGTAGCGAAGCTGAAAATGCAGCGCAGCTGAAATTTCACACCGTGACTCTAGAGCTGGTATCAGCAAACTCTCTGGCCACCCATCAGGAGGGGCAGTGGAGAGAAACCACCTTGGAGTTGTTCCTGGCCGAGCGCTAAGTCGACCAAAGATGTGTACTACGGCGCTCGCCGCTCAGACGAGGAGGTGGGACTTTTACACACGGCTGCTACCACAGGGTGATACAAGAAGCTATTTACGTATTTATTGACACAACACAACATTTACTTGGTTGAAGGAATGTAAGATTCACTACAAAGCATTATTTCGGAATGGATTTGCACTCCCGTCATGTTTCCATCCCATACTGCCAGCTGTTTGACGTGTACCACTGTGCTTTTACTGAGTGGGGTTTCCCACGCGACACCCGCTGTCGCAGCGCATAAAGCGGCCTGCGAGAAGGGCGCCGGTATCGGTTTGGTGTGAAAAGACAGTACAGCCCTGGCCCCCTCTTGTCCCTTCTTCTGCCCGGCCGAACAAGCGGGGCTGGCACGTCTGATTGGTGAGGGGGAAGATGGAGATGAAGACAGGCGGCTCCACAAGCGTATTTATTACAGCGCCGTCTGCGCTCTTCTTTGGCATCGATCCGTTTACATGGGAGAGACTAGATGTAAACAAGAGAGACTTTGGGGACGGGGACTCCCCTGAAATTTGTTGTGGGCTTTTTTTGTATTTTTTATTTTGTAATATTGAAAACATGGAGATCTAACAGATATACCAAATTCTATATTTTGTAAATTATCTCTGCAGTAGGAGGCAGGCTGCCCACGCCAAGGGGTGGCGGGAGGTGTACATAACCTGTAGACTTTTGTGTCATTCTTCTGTGTGGACTACCCTGAACCCAGACTTGGAAGTGTTCCGAGTGG
>NW_010412526.1:1068-4361 GCF_000710305.1 Buceros rhinoceros silvestris | reverse complement strand
GTGTGTACTACCCTGAACCCAGACTTGGCAGTTTTCAGAGTGTCATTACACGATCACCCAACAACAACCAGGTGAGTTTCCGGGCTGAATCGGGTGCATCTAACAATGAAAAGTCCAGAAAACTCTGCAAGCCCAAAGAAGAGGAAAAACCCAGCCGCGGTAGCCACACGGTTGTTCCCTGCAGCATTCGCAGCGGGTGGCACCGTTCCAAACGGGAACAGGACCTTTGAGTTCTAGCTACTGAGACGCTGTCAGTCAAACCGGTCTAAGGAGCTCTGAGCAAAGCTACTCACTCACTCTAACGGGAGCTCTTATAAGAAGAGGAAAAAAAAAATAAAAGTAAGCTCATCTGAACTTTTCTTTTTAAAAATATATCATTTTTCATAAAGGGTCTTACTAGAACCCTGCCGATCTGAGAGTTGCCTGACATTGTCACTGCCTTCTGCCATGACCAGGACCTCCGTAGGGCAGCATCGAGCCGACTCTCCTGTAGGAGGCACTTACTGAAACGCAGTCACAGATTCTCAATTTTCCAGCAGTTAGGTGATCTTCAGAAAAGGCTTTGGTTGCGTGAGGCGGTGGACCTTAAATACGGTGCCAGTGATACTGCGTTGGGCATCTTTGTCACTAGTGGGGCGGGTTATGAAGAGTTAGTTCACTGTTACCATTTATGTACCTTTTTTTAACTATTAAAGAAAAATCCCTTAATATTTTATTAAAAAAAAAAAGAATTTTAAAAAAAGCTCTATTTTTTTATATTCTGTGAGGGGAGAGTTTTGATATTGAATTTGGCTAGCACTAAAAAGGACTCCACTCTTTGGACATTTAATAAAGCTTTTTTCCACTCTTCTCAGGGCAGAATTATTGTAGTACCAACAGCTAAACGATTGCACTATGGTGGTGGTGGTGTGTTCTTTTTCCTACTTGACAAGAATAAGTGATGATCCATGGGCCTGTCTTAATCGATTTGCCATTTGCTTAGCATAACCCGAGCATTAAGCCATTTAAACACGAGCTTAAATGGCATCGCCCCTTCCCTTCTCCCTCCCACTGGAAAAACATCTCTGAAAAGTATAGTATGTTGACTCTGAAACTGCCAAGTCTGCCCTTGTACTATACTTTTGCTCCTTGACATCTCTCCTGGTTTGCAAAACACTTGAGTTGCATCACGCTGTCCTGCCTTCCTCCCCACCTCCGCCCTCCTGCCCCCTCACCCCGTCCCATCACCTTCACGCCACAGCCCCGGTTTTAGGTTTGCGTTCCGCTCGGCGGAACTCCGCGGTCTTCTCCACTTCTGGCTCGCCTTTGGCGGTTGTGTTGTCAATGACGCTTCACGTCCCCTGTATCTCTAGCTGTGATTGTTGACAGTGTGTCATGATCATTTCAAGGGGTATTCACACACTCTTTACTCTGGGTCTTGCGAAAATGGATACCGTTATGATTTCCCATGGAAATTGAAATCTATTTAAGTAATTTAACTATATTAAACACTGTTTCACTGGTGAAGCGTCTCTGTTTTATTTTAGCTGCCTCTGGCTAGGGGGATCAGCCCTAAGATTCTGACCCTGCCAGTGTGGAACACGGCGTCGGTTCTCCTGCCCGGTCCTACAAACGGCAGTTTAGCCGATTCCCGAGGTAAGCCACCTTTGAAACTCTCTGGAGAAAGGTCTCCAGCTCCAGCCTCCCATTTAATTGCCGTACAGACCGGCTGGCTGAACCGGTTTCCCTAAAGGCGTCCTTTCCCATCCAGGCAGCACCTGGATGAACCTGAGGTGTCGAGCTCCTCCTCCCCACGGCACAGCTGGATGCAGCAGTATCTGCCTACGCATAATAAACTGATTTCAGATTTCTCGCGTGTGTGTCCTGCGCCGCCAACACCCACTCCCATTTAATTGCCGTACAGACCGGCTGGCTGAACCGGTTTCCCTAAAGGCGTCCTTTCCCATCCAGGCAGCACCTGGATGAACCTGAGGTGTCGAGCTCCTCCTCCCCACGGCACAGCTGGATGCAGCAGTATCTGCCTACGCATAATAAACTGATTTCAGATTTCTCGCGTGTGTGTCCTGCGCCGCCAACACCCATGGCCTTGCCGTCCACGCGTGACACACCGCACGTGGACACCACACCTTGGCTGGCTGTGCCCAGAGGTCAGTATTCTCACTCTGTTAGCCTTCCCGGCTGCTCCTCAGGGTACCATCACTTTTCTCCTTTGAAGTTTGGGGGCTGGTGGGGAGAGAGAGCTTGGGACAGAGCCTGGAAAACGACAGTTCAGCTGTTTTAAGCTGTAAACCCCTATTTCTCTTGACCTGCTCTGTCCCAGGCTTTTCAACTGAAGGAGCCAGAACCATCTGGCAGACAGGAAGCTTACTGGAAAAAGCAGGGACCTATTATTTACTTTCTGTCCCTGAGCACCTCACCATCCCTGCCTGCCCTGCCCAGTGCTGACCAGTACAGAGGCATCCGATCCATTTGATTAAAACCCCCACAAGAGAACGGCCTGAGAGAGTGAGCGCTTGCTCTGTGAGCAGCTGGCCCCAGCCATCTTCTCTTTAAGCACGGGATTTCAGATGCTGATCAGCATTGCCATCTGCTGGAAACACACTGGTGTAGCCTCGGCCAGGGGCTGTCGCCACTGCTGCTGAGCACTCCCACAGGATCGGGCCAAAAGAGACACAAAACCCCACAGCATCCTTTTGGCTGGAAAAGACCTTTAAGATCACCCAGTCCAACCATCCACCCTGCACCGCCAGGGTCCCTAAACCATGTCCCTCAGCACCACACCCACATGGCTGTTAAACCCCTCCAGGGATGGGGACCCGCAACCTACCTGATAGCGATCAACAGGACAGCAATGAAAGGGACAACGGGTCTGCAACCTGTGGGCCAGTGAGGTGGCGACCGATGGGTTGGTGACTGGCGGGTCAGCGAATCAGCAAGATGAAGACTGGGGGTCACAACGTCAATGGATCAGCAGCCAACAGGATGACACATGGGCAGTTGACGGGTGGACAGGTCGGCAGCTGATGAGACAGCGAGCAACAGGTCAACGCTGCAGCGAGTGATGGGTCAGAGATGGGTGGGTTGGTGTCCAACCGCTCTGCGATTGATGGGTGCCCCCCGCAGTGATTTCAGCTGTTTCAGTGTGACACCCTCTCCCCACCACTACCCCCCACACACACCTCCCAGTAATTTCAACACCTTATTTGACTCTCTCACCAGTGATGGCAGCTCTTTGCCCCCACCACAGTATTTATTTCTCAGCTCCACAGTCTCTACTGATGGATACTCCACAC
>NW_010412526.1:509-1027 GCF_000710305.1 Buceros rhinoceros silvestris | reverse complement strand
CCTCACCGTAATGTCGACACCTGATTTTACTCTCTCACCAGTGATGGCAGCTCTTTGCCCCCACCACAGTATTTATTTCTCAGCTCCACAGTCTCCACTGATGAACACTCCAGCCCAGCATCAGCTACAGCATCAAAGGTTCAGCTCCAGCAACAGGGTCTTCTAGCTGCCACCCCACAATCTTTATTTATGCTCCACCTCTACAGCTTCAGCCCTACAATCTTTATTTCAGCTCTTCCTATGACCCCCCACTCCCCCCCTGCCCCTCGCCCACTAATTTCAGCTCTTTCTGTGACCATCACCCCCAGTGATTTCAGCACTTTCTTTGACCCCCCGGCCTGATTTCATCTCTTTGCCCCCATCACAGTATTCATTTCTCAGCTCCACAGTCTCTGCTGATGGATGCTCCAGCCCCAGCTTCATCCTTAAGTAGGTGGTTCAGCCCCAGGATATTTCTCCCAGCTGTCCAGACTCTGGTCCAGCCCCAAACCCATGGTACCTCGTCTCCAGCTCGGCCA
>NW_010412526.1:0-429 GCF_000710305.1 Buceros rhinoceros silvestris | reverse complement strand
TTGCTGGTTCAGCCCCAGCATCTTGATTTTGGCTCCAGCTCCACAATCTTTCCTTCAGCTCCGGCTCTGCAGGGTCTGTTTCAGCCCCCAGGCCGTGGGGCCTCCAGCTCGGCCATGGTTCAGCTCCTGCTCTCCCACGCTACCTCTGCTTGCTGCCTCCAGCTGGAAGCTGCTCCTGGTTGTCAGGGCAGCTCCAGGGCTGTTGACGGGGGCAGAAATCACTCACTGTCCTCTCTCCACTGTCCGTGTCACCTCTCATCAGTGTCCCAGTAGGGCTTTAACAAGCGTGTCTGTGGGCAGACACTAGTGAGGGTCCTGCAGCCCCGCACCCCTAGTGCTGCTCTCACCAACCATGCCCAGACCCCCCGAGTGCTGTTTGGGGGCTGGGAACGGCCACCCAGGCTCCGGTTCCCCATCCCAAAAGGCAGC
>NW_010412525.1:2453-8460 GCF_000710305.1 Buceros rhinoceros silvestris | reverse complement strand
AGATCTGCCCACCGCGGGGCTGCGTCACCGCAGGGACCCCTCCGGCCTGTCCCCACCTCCTCGTCGCGTTCGATGCCGGGACCACCGAGAATGAGGGCAGTCTCGGGCGAAGTGGTGTGGTGGCTTTTTCTAGGCGGCATCCCTGCTGGCGATGCGGTGGCCTGCGCTCCCCCGGGGAGCCCGAAGCGGCACCTGGGAGAGGATGATGGCACGGGGTGCCGGGGGGAGAGTGCGTTGGTAAAGCACATTCTTCGGGGAAGTCTGAGCGACAGGACGGCTAGGACAGCGACTGTTAAAGCTGGTGTGTTGCAGCGAGCACAGCTGTCTTTCTTAATCGTAGGGCTTTTGTCAAGCACCAAAATCTAGATGACGGTAAAATTCAATCCAGAATCAGATGGTCTACAACTGACGTGTCACTTCAGCCTCTTCTCAGCAGAACGGCTGTAGCTTACAAGTGAGAGGCAGCAAAAGCATGCCCTGATGTCATATGTCTTCTTCATTTCTCCTCGGTCTGTGCTGGGTTTCAGGATTTTGTCCACCATCTGATAATAACCCAGGTAAACACTGTAGCATTTACACTGTACCTCCTTTAATAGGCATGGAAGCACAAATAAACATGGGCCCACACTGAAATCAAGGAGTTTGGTTCTGTTCATGACAGGAACCCTTAGATTTTGAGCTTCCTTGTAGTTCAAGATATTTTTAGTTAAGGTTTTAGTTTGGGCCTCTCTCTGGATTGGGAGGCTAGCAGTATTTCCAGTGAGCTCATAGTTCTGATGATCTGCCTGCAGTATAGCACTAAATCTTTTAAAATACATTTTCCTATTTTTTTTTTTTATTTTTAAGAAATCATGCATACCTTCAGTGTTTGAAATGACAAAATCAGTTGGGTTCTGCTTGTTAAACAATTTCAGTAGCTCTGCCACTGAAGTTACAATTTATTTCCTTGCCCTTCTGGAACACTGTGATAGGTTGGCGAAGACAACAGTTACCTGTTTACAATCTAGAAGCATTTCTCATAGCACACAAAATATCATACTTAATGTGTCACAGTTTGGTCCCCTAACCATCCTAACATGTGTAGGAACTAGTCTATGAAATGGTGTCAGAAAATTAATTTGCAGCTGGCTAGTCTGCAAATGATAGGTTTATAGAAAGCTTCCATTTTAGATGCAGAATGTCCAGCTTCCTATTTCTAATACTTTTATATTTTTTAACTACTAAGCAGTGACACTGGATTTTATGGGTTTTGTTATGAAAGAAAACACAAATTGATCTTTTGTTTTCAAGCCAGACCAATAATTTCAAGCTCTTATTTTCCCAGCTTAATTTCTTTCTGGAAAAAATGGCACAATGTTTGATTGATGTGAGCTACAAGGGCTTTTGCTTGGATAAGTAAATCTTGGAACTCCCCGAGTCTCACAGGGATGTGAACAATTTTCATGTACAAATCATTCAACTCATTGTGCTGGTCTTACACAGGTGAAGATCTCACTATTGAAACACTGAAGAGGCTAAGAAATTTGTGCAATTATCTCTCAGATAAATAGCTACTGCAGTCTCAGGGTCTTTGGCCAAACTGTTTCTAATATGGAAGGCTGAAGGTATTATCAGGAGAATAATCTTAGCAACATTTAAATGTGATAGTTTAGAATGTGGGTGCCTGATTTCATTCTCTTTAAAGTTAAGTGCATGTAATATTTTCTTCCATTGACCCAAACCTTCACTTGTTAGAAAGTGAAGTGATTAGATTTATCTGTTGAGGAAGGACTGTAAGACAAGTAATTAAAATTTATGTAGATTCTCTTAGAAACTATCAACCATACAACGTTTGCACACAGGCAAAGAAACTTGGAAATGCGAAGTAAAAAGCCACTCGTTCTCATTCAATTAATGTTGCCAAAGATTAACAGGGCCTTTGAGTAGAAGAATTGCTGTGCATTTATACTTATTTTTTCTCTCTTTTTTTTTAACTTTTTGTGTCTACTTTTGCTAACTAATGATGGTTCATGCTAATAATACATTTATATTAAAGATGGAATGTAAAAAGTTACTTTTAAAGTAATTTGCTATATAGTTACCTTTATTTAAGAAAAATTTCAGGATGATCAGTTAAGATGCCACAGGTTCTGCAGTAGTTTTCGTCAAATTGTATCATTCTATATTTGAAAATCTTTCACAGCTAATGCTGCAAAATAACATTCTAAGGGGAATTATTTTCCTAATCTGACATATGGCAGTAATAAATGTAAACAAAACAAATACTCACATTTTGCTGTTTATTTAATGTAGAAAAACCCTCATCTAAACTGGCATCTATCTGCTCCTTGTAAATTGGCTTTCACTCACTTGTATGGCTAGATTCTGATCAGCATTCTTTGTTCTTTTAAAATTCACATTCAGTTGTGGGCAGGCAAGAAATGCCCCTGTCATTCCAATGACATACAATGTCAAATGATTTGCCAGGATCTTCTGCAGTCTCATTCAAAATCTCCTGGATCCCAGTGGGAGCTGGACTGGGCCATGGAATTACTTAGGATTTGTGCCTAAAACCATAGAACTTGGCCATCCCATTGCTACGCAGCTTTTTTATTTTTATGAACAGAGGGCTATGCAATAGCTATTAAGATGAATTTCTGACTGGGTAGATATACTGTTCTCAAATACTTTCCTCTCTATCACTAAGCAAACTTGTTGACTTGAGTTTAAACTGTAATATTAACAAAGTACTATTTTATAAATTTATTAGTTCCAGTGAAGACTTGCAACCATTCTACCCAGTATTAGATTTCTAAATTTTGCCTTAATAGTATGGTAAGCTTGGTCTCTGTTTTTGCAGAGAATTAACATGTCCATTCTTTGGGAGTAGCCTAGTATTTAAGGAGAAATTCTGTTAAGAATTAGGAAAAGTAATAAACCTTACTTCTTATATGCAAGGTGTGCTTTTCAACCTTGGCTTTGTTAACATAAGCATTGAAGAACATGGCCTTGCACATACCAATTGTTTTCTGTTATTATAGATACATAACTTTTAAAAAAAATCCATACTAAAACATTTCACAGACATCTGCCCTGTGAGAATGGATGTGAGAGTAGATGGACAGAAGTTTGGCATACCATTTAATGCACAACTGGGAGGCTGATACTATGGCAATAAGCAGAGATAACCAGCATATAGTAAGTTAGAAGTACAAGAACCCAAAATAAAGTATATAACCGCGTGCAGCATCTGTGCAACAGGAACAAATTCATAATTAGTTTTCATGGCCATAATATTGCCAGTTATATGTGTGAGCTACCCAAACTGGGTTTGAATTTGTTGTACTGCTTTTCAAGTCAATTGGAACTATGTTGGTAAACCAGAAAACAGGTTTTTTACCCTCTCTATAAAATTCTGTTCATATAGGCAATGTTCTTTGGGGAGACCGTTTTTCACAATATTAATGTTCCTAAATGCCATCAGCAGCTGCAAAAATCTTAGCCAGTATCCTGATAAAAATACTCTATGAACTTCACTAAGATTGCAAATAAGTGGGTGGAACTCCATTGAAATAAAAAGCTAGATCAGAATTGAATTTGACCACATTTATGCAAGATGTGAAAATAAAAATTGCTTTCATCTTAACATTTAAATTTCCAGACCTGGTAGCTCTTCAAAATGGGAACGTACATGTTCCTGTGGATTATTGATTCTTTTTGGAGAGAGAGGGAGAAAAAACCAAACTCCCCAATCTTTTATATGCTGATGATTTCTTTTATTTGCCTCATTCCCACTGGTATCAGTATCACACACAATTATGGATTTTCACTGAGCATTAAGTGTTAGAAGGCCATCTGTGTAATTGAGTAATAGCTGCTACCTACAATGAGCGTCCTTTGTCTTGTCGAGTTTTAGATGGTGATGTAAACTGATTTAGCTGTTGGATAGAACTAAATTATTTACACATTGCAATTAAAGTAGTGTATCCTTTTCTACGTAGCTAAGCAAATTGGCATTCTTGAGGCCAAATAATTTGAAAAATTCCCTGTTTTAAACTTAGCACAGCTTGATTTGGAAACCTCAAAGATCCTATCTTAAAAAGACTTGCACAGATGGGAAATACAGACCTGCTCCCATACATAAATTCAGTCATACATCCTGCAGATTAAACATTATAAAATAATTCTTTTAAAAACCAAAGTGCTTTTCCCTACTTTTTTACACTCAAAATGTAAAATAAATGGAAAAAGAACAAAACTTTTTCACACAGTCTTAAAAAAACAACATTTCTTCATAGTCCTGTGAAGAGGAACATTACAGTGTGTGAAAACAATATTTTCCTTCTCAGTGTTTGTAATTGCCAGCTTCATAGGAAGGTAAACATTGGATGATTCATGACACAAACAGAAGTTACTCCTTCCATTTTTTCTATTATGTTTTGTAATTGTGGTTTTATGGATATAAGCCAAATTGTATCCACTATTTTTTCAAGAATCAAATGCAGAAGAGGACAGAATATTTACATATGTTTATTCATGTTTATATACATTTGCTAAGCATTTCGTATTCTGACATGGCATTGTCAGTCTTACCTAGGTCATGCTTCTTCACTGTTGGATAGGCATATATATGAACTATATTCCCTGACGGTGATTCTAGTTCATACATGTGTCAAAGAAAAGTAATTTATTTTTACCACAAATCTATTTTAAAATATTCTGTATGGAAGGTTATGTATGGGAACATACATATCACCGTAATGATAGGAAAAGTTCTGTTTCTAATTTCAGTACACGGATTCCTCAAAATTTTAAATGATACAATGTGTTGAACAATAAAACAAATCTGAGTCAGACTGATCTTACTAGGAATGGTTTGAGTTTGCACTTTTTAAGAATATGCTGGAAAACTAAATGGGCCAAAACTGGTTTCCTTTATAGGTTCAAATTTCTGTCTTAAATAAAAGCTGACCAGCTGTTGCTGTTAGGTACAGATTTTGAACCAATATATAGTTTATAATGGTATAATAAACAATGGTAAACAAATATACTTCAGAATTTAAGTCCTGAAGAAAGGCTGCAAATCAGTTCGTTCAACTTCAGTATGGCTGTTCCTCATTTCAGTTTGTCCCATTTAACACAGAAAAAAATCTTTGAAGATACTCAGGGTTGCTTCTTTACATAACAGGAATTATTAAATGAGCAGACTGCATAGTTTTTTACACCTCTCCTTTGACAATGAGTAATTCACTTTCATCTGAATATTCCTGTGGGGAGAACTGGGACATAAATTTTGCAACAGAAATCCCAGCTAAATTTGATGAATGTATATATGAGAATATATATGACATAGACAGTCAGGTATGTAAAATGTATGGATACATCCTCTAATGGCCAAGTCTCCTTTACTTAACCCCTAACTGTAATTTTGTAGTAGGTTTATGTTAAAAAAAATTTCTTTGGGTCAGCTAGGGCTGTCATAAGCCTTCATGCAACAGCTAGAGGTAAAAAATTTAACAACTCCACATACGCAGTTCAAGGGTGATCTTAATTTTAAATCAGAATCGTTTCTGGTACAGATTTTCAGCAACTGTAAACATGCCTTGAAGTCAATAAATCCATGTTAATTTGCATCAGTCAGGGATTTATTCTTCCCTTCCTTTCTCTCTCACACACAAAACGAGGAGTTTCTATCAGTTTGTCAGATTCCCTGGGATAAGAAGCTACAAGATCAAAACCTCTTGAGCTAATGGATGTCAAAGATTGCTGTCCAAGAGACATCCATTATTCTAATCCACCACACTATAGAGCTGGCCTGAGGTGAGAAGTATCCATACACCCCAAATTACAGATGCTGGAAGCCAGAATCATTGCCAGGTGATACTCTTCATTTGGCTTAAGTACATGAAGCAAGCTATGGAATTACTACACTTCTTCGGACCAAGAAGATGTTTGTCCCTGCATCAATAATAAACCCACCTTACAATGAAATAACGTCTCCAACTGCCTAATCACCGTTGGGGGGGGG
>NW_010412525.1:986-2345 GCF_000710305.1 Buceros rhinoceros silvestris | reverse complement strand
GGGGTGGCGGGAATGGGGACACGAGGGAACACGGACCCTAAATTTTTCAATAACCTCAAAGAGAGGATGCATTTCTAGTTATCAGTTCCCAGAAACTGTAAAAATAAATTCCAATCTGCACAGCCTATTGCTGGAGAGCCAGAAGACTGCCTCTCCCCTGACAACCTGGCATGGCAGTACCTAAGAAATCCTCTGCTGAGGATTTCATCTTTACAAGTCTGTTAGTGAAAAGAATTTTTAACATAACAGGAACATCTGATGCCTCCAGAAAACAGGTTGTGATATCCCCCTTAAATTTTCTTCTTGATCCAATCCTTTATCTAGAAAGTTAAGTGTTTACCTCTGGGGGCACTAGCAGATGCGAAGTCCAGCCCCTTAAAATGTCTGACTCTCAGAGTATGCATTTGCTTCCATCCTAAAGCACCTCACATCATTATCGAAATTCCAGAAATGGTACCAAGAAAACCCATCTTTCTTTGTAAACCTGGAAAACGGAGCTATTCCTTGGGGCCTGCTATTCTTCCCAACATTTTTGTGGTATTCACATCAGCCACCTAATTAAATCTCTGTTCTGCCTGCCTTATTCTGAGGCTGTCAGCTTCTTTGAAATAAGAAAATGCCTAAAATCTGGTCTGTTTCAGGCATCTAGCACTTTGCACACACCTTTCCTGGCAAGCAGCTCTGACCTTCCCCACAGTATGGCTATTTGTTATTATTTTTGTGGTAGCAGAAGTATGCTAGATGCTAATGAAGTAGTTCTATTTATTAAGTGCATCATTTGGTCCTGGCTGTGAAGCTCTCAGCAGTGCTGTTAAAGAGCACAAGCCTAACACAAAGGTGCACCACACCAAGAATGGGATTTTTATGCTTTATAGAAGGGAAGTACATTTAATGAGTTTATTTTGGTTAGCCTTCAGTTTAGTTTCGGGTCTGCCAGTACTGACATCATTTTTCCAAGCAGGGAGCACCATCTAAGACTTCTGTGCATCACTCTCCTTGGGGTGGGCCTGTGTGTGGGCTGATGCAGTGCTCAGCACTCCAGATCATTTCACTTTGGCATCCCTTCGGCTTCTGCTGTCTCTATCTCCATATTCTATTTTAGGTGCTTACAGAGCACCAATCTCCTTCACTAAAATATAACCGAAACAAGATATTCAGCATCAAATAAGCAAAAAACTAAAAATAGACTATTTTGTTATTATTATTATTATGGGATTAAATCACTTAAACATAGACACCTTCCTACTCCTACTCCCACTTCTTTCTTTAGTTTGTCTCATGTTGTTCCCTTCTCAGGGACATACTCCTGGCCCACAAGCTTCTGCAAAAAAAAAAAAAAAAAAAAAGAACTCTGTTCCA
>NW_010412525.1:0-835 GCF_000710305.1 Buceros rhinoceros silvestris | reverse complement strand
CAAAAAAAAAAAAAAAAAAGTTATCCTCAGAATTTTGTCTGTCCTCTCATCAATCCCTCAGACTCCAGTGGGGCCAGGGAGCATTCTACAGAGAGCAAATATCCTTAGAAGCCTTTGTCAGGCCCTTGTGCAGGTTGTTGTAGCTGGATGTCTGATAAAGGAAGGGGTCTCGCACCGCTGTCCCAGTCCAGCCACTGCAGCGTTGCATTGGCATAAAGATGCAGCTACACCTGAAGCTGCACTTCAAAGTGTATTTATTGCTTATACAGTCTGTGGGTATGGGGAAGGGGGGGCGAGTTTTTAGCCAGACACCCCAAAGGAAGGATACAGAGGAGTCATTGTCAATACCCTGACTTCCGTTTGCTGCAGGACACCCAGGGGATCTGGTCACCTTCCCCTGGCACCTGCCGCTGGGCAGGGAGCTCGCCTTTCTCCCCGCTGCTGCGCGCTCGTTGCTGTCAGAGGTGCTCTGGTGACAGGCACGATTAACTGAAAGCCACTGCACAGCTCTCGGCTGTGTCTCCAGCAAATGCCATGTGCCGGCTTGGCACAGTCAGTTCTGCAGCTCCTCTGGAGTCGCTTTAAAATCTGCCTGAATTGCGGCTTTGGCTCGGCTCGGCTCTGGTGACTCTCCAGGCTCCCGGTCTCCACGCAGGGGCTGCTCACGGCAATTAACATTAGAACGAACAGCAGGGGCCCGGGCGGCACAGCACAAAACGCTTTGATTTCCCAGAGCCTCCTGTAGCCTCTCGAGTGAAACTGTTCTTCCCCCGCTTTCCCGCAGCCGGCGGGGCCGCAGCGGGCTGGGCTTGGCCGGGGCGGCGGCCATTCGCTG
>NW_010412524.1:108466-115778 GCF_000710305.1 Buceros rhinoceros silvestris | reverse complement strand
GCCCCCGACGCCGGCCAGCAAGCCCAAGCTCTGGTCGCTGGCTGAAATTGCCACCTCGGACCTCAAGAGCCAGACCCTGGGCCAAGGCTGCCAGCCTGC
The DNA here is from genome assembly GCF_000710305.1 of Buceros rhinoceros silvestris. NCBI lineage: Eukaryota > Metazoa > Chordata > Aves > Bucerotiformes > Bucerotidae > Buceros > Buceros rhinoceros. The sequence goes on along the minus strand of NW_010412524.1, from coordinate 115,679 downwards.
TCCGCTCTCCGCGGCCACCCCCGCCTCCGCCCCGCACAGCGCTGCCTACTCACCCTCCTCCCTCCTGGGGAGGCATATTTATTACACCTCACCTTTTTATAGCAATTATACAAACTATGGGAACTTTAATGCTCTCCAGAGCCAGGGAATCCTGAGATACAACTCTGCAGCAGTGGCTTCAAACGAGGGACTAAGTCAGACTGTCCTAAATGCCAGCTCTGTTCACAAGCAGAGCAGTGACTCTTTGAAAACGATCTCTAACCAGCTAGAACATTACAGGCACTCTAGTTATGACTCTAAGAAAGGTAGGTGACTTGGTTTTGCCGCTTTCTTCCCCTTTCTCCGTAGCCTTCCTTCCCTTACCCGTGCAAGTCCTTAATACACTGTAAATATTGAAAACTTCTCTGGAGAAAACAGTGAGCGCATGTCACCACTGCCAGCGCCGAATGAAGATGGGCAATAGTATAATCTGGGAACTGAAAACGGCATGTCGCCGTCGTATCCATACCTGCCTCTAGGATCCGAGAGAGGAAATGTAAAAGACGGCTTTTAGATCAGTCTCACAGGCTGTAGACGCATCTTGAAAAATTCATTTTTAAAAGGAAAACTACATACAAAGATATCCAAAGAGCACTGGTGTCATTGCCTGGTTTTGGCTTTGGGGTTTTGGTTTGGGTTTGGGGTTTTTTTTTTTGGGGGGGGTGTGTTTTGGTTTTTTTTGTGGGTTTGGGTTTTTTTTTTTATAAACTGGTTTTGCTCTCTTTGTTTCCAGTATTCTCACGGGTTGTGCAGTTTTGGATTTAGATGATTGCTGACCTTGGACATGAAATTACATAGAGGGTGACATTTTTAACTGTTTTGGTTGTCCGAAAAAGTTTTGCACTAATGTAATTGTCAGCTTCTTCTAACAAAATACTCAAGATGTGGGCAGTTACAACATACTGGCCAGCCTTCTAAGAGACCCAGATATGAATTCTGCTCCAGTGAGGACTGGGAACTACAGACACTGTATAATCTAGTTAGCTAGCTGTGTCCTGTGACTAACTGACGGTTATATTTTGACAGATCCCACTGAAGTCTGCACAGTAGGAGTACAACCGTACCTATAGAAGTGCAATCACACAGCAATGCAAGTAAGTAAGAACATTTTCTATTACACTGATCATTTGGCATCAGGTCTAAGGCACTCTGCACAGCTCTAGACTTGCTTACCGTTAATTTCTTGCTTCATTACTTACGAGTCTGATTACGAAGTAGACACTGTTTACTGCTGTTTTTCTAAACCTCTCATTATGAGTTTTCTTTCTCGGGTTTGTCTTAATTTGACAGTTAGGTTAGGCAGTTCCCCCATCTTGCATACTCTTTGCTTGTGTAAGGCAAAGCCATAAGGACTATTTAAATGTCATGGAAACAGTGCTTTAGGAAAAGAAAAATATCTTTGAAGGTATTGTTGTTTAAAACTAAAGTGCTTGTGCTCACGTGGCAGTGCTAAAATTGTACATTTTGAGTTAGGCTTCACACAGTGACAGTGTATTTAAAATAAAAAGGGACGATTATTAGAGACAGGCAGGCATCTTAAGCAGGGTATGTTATCTGTGAATTGCCTCTTGCCTAGCCAGCAATGTCATTCCTAACACCTCCACTATTTAGAAAGAAATAAGCAACAACTTAAAAAATCCCCTTACCAATGTTTTTTCATCTTATTCTTTTGTTAGAAGAAATTAGACGAGTAAAAAATTTAAATTTTTGCCTTCTTTCCCCCCCTCCCCCCACTCCCGTTTAATGGTGTTAGAGTGTAATTGAAGGATTCTTGGATGATCTGGTTTTTTCCTTGGTCCACAGGTAGGTGTCACAATTGCTTTGAAAAAAGTCAGCAAGCCATCATCTCTCCCCGAGCTAATATATATAACAAATCTCTAAATCCGGATCACATCTTGTGCCACTGTATAAAAGAAGACCACAGAGCACTATTAAATCTTCAGACTCTAATTATTAAACCAGAATTTTGTTGGACATATGTGAGTTTGCTGGTATAGTATAGTTTCCCCAATGTATGTGTGACTTTTGAAAACAGATCTGTTTTTCTCAGGATATCTTGAATTGATCACTTCATTGCCACGGTATATATTCAATAGGTGTGATAGGATTTATTGTAAAATTTATTTGTAAAAGATGTACACAGTAGAGATAATAAAGACGTGATTGAAGAACTTGAGTCCTTACAAAGTGGAAACAAATTTGATATTTATTTTTGTAATGATATAAAGCTTCTAGTAATTTATGCAAGTTGTATTGCAATGGATTCTGAACTTTTTGTAAATAAATTTTGCCTGGTTTTTATTTGAAACGTTGATGGTTATACAATCTTTGGTTGTTTAATGAGAATTCTTTACTAATTTATATCTTTAATTGTAAATAAAAACAGACTAGTCTGAAACAATATGGTGTTTTTCCTTCATATCCCCCATAATAATAATCTATTATTTAGAAAATGACGAAAGCTGTAATTTCACTAATAGAGCTTAGACCATAGAATGACTAAGCAATTTAAATATGTTGCAAAGATATGCTTTGCATGAATTAATTCCTTCCGGGCTGTTCCGTTATACTTAAGCTTTAAATGCGCACGTGTGCAAATACGTATTTGTATATATACATGCATATGAGTAGAGAGAGTGATGTGAATACATGCATGTTTTTTATAAACTGTGTATGTTGGGTGTGAAGTAGCTCTTTATTTGAGTTAACATTTTTTAAATCCACCATGTGGGGGGAAGGGGGTTAAGAAGAATTATAATCAGCTACGGCTGATTTCTAATTTCTTTGTTTCTGCTTCTGGCTAAAACATGCAAAGGCAAAAAAAAAAAAAGGATAAAAAAGGCCAATTCCTGATTTTTATTATTTTCCCCTTTTTTCTTTATATCTGTAAACTGTATCTTTACAGTCGCATTGGAACACCACTTTGATTGGGCTCATAAACTCAGCTAACTAATCATTTTAATTTTTAGTAAAATAATGGGAATCCTCATATAATTTCAGAAAAGAAAAGAACAATCATTTATTTTCTCCGAAAGATAAATTGAGTGAATATAACTTACGGTTATAAAACAAGAATAATAGCTTCTTAGATTGCCCTTTAATCAATCATACACTTATTTTTCAAGAGGCTCATCTATTTTATTCCGTGATTAATAATGTTCCGGCATGAGAGCATTATTAGATCCCAGCAGGGGAGATCCTGAATGCTTTTAGCTGCTTTGGAATGGTCAGTTGGGGTTCATTATGGTCTGATATTGAACAATTTATAAAATCTTGTCTAAACATCTGCCAGCTCAGATAGGCCGATGTGTCTGAAGATGGGAAATTGCTGGACCAGTTGATATTGACAAACGGATCTCTCTCCAGTGGCTTTTTGTTCAGTGAAAATTAGTGGCCTCTTGCTCAGGTCTTGTTAGAAAGGGCATTTGAAAGTGATCTTAGATACTTTAGGCATCAGCCTTGGGAATGTTAACTGGATAAAGAGCCATGCTAGTCTGGTATCAGGAAGTATCTTATGATTATATTAAATAGGGGTAAAGGAAGCTGTTTTTCTTAAATACCTATACATAATTCCCATGATCCATCTTTCTCTGCACATACACCTCCCTTCATAGATGTCTACATGATTGAGGAAATGCATGTGTTTTTCAGCTGATAGGGCAGAAACGAATACTGTAATTCTAGAAATCTCTGGGATCCATCTAGCTAAATACAAACTACTGAAGATCTTTGCAGCTGAAAGCCTACTCATCCTCATGTATTGTTTGTAGAATGATGCTTCTTTGCTCCTGTAACATCCTGTTTTTCACTGAGGTAAAATATGATTGTTTCTGTGTGCGTTGTGTAGTACAATTAGACAAACAGCTAAGCTTTTCCCCTCCTGTTTAGCATATGATGTAGATGCAAATACTTCCTATAATCATCCCTGACTCTCTTACTGTACACTTTAGGAAGATTTTATGGAGGAAATTTTTATGTCAGGGGAGGTGCCTGAACTTTCTTTTCCCCACTCTTGCTCCTGCTCAATCCTCCCCCACTGCACACATTTTATGTTCCGGGTCTCTGTTGGACACAACATGTACGTTTCAATTGGTAAAAACCAAAAGCTGTGGCAGAGATTAAAAAAAGGCTAACGACATTCCTTTGATGTTTATACGCCCAAAGACTTATAAAAGATTTCCATAATTTACCCACCCTTGCTAGTATGTAGACCTGGATTTCTTTCTGGAAAGAAAAGTAGAAAGACTTGGAAAACTCGCTTTTGAGTATTCACTATGTATGTAAAACCCAATGGACTTCTCTCATCCTCTGAGAAATTCATGAACAGTTCCTGGATGCAGATGGGTGACACCCAAATGATTTGCCAAATAAGTTTATTTTTTTAAACAAGAAATTAATGGGCAAGAACCGAATATTCAATGTCATTTGAGATTTAATAATCAAAATTGAAAGCAGGAGGAAAGTGTAGCCTTCCTAGATTGTTGGCACAAACAATGCGGTTGTTTCAGTATAGCAAGGAAGAGGGATGAACGATAAAATACATCACTTTGTGTACGGTTTATTTCATAACGATGCTGATCAGCCCGCTGGGCTTAAAATCTCACACACCTTTCTGTATTTATTCCCTCTCCCTCCATTCCCTCTCCTCGTTTCTGTGCTCGTTTCGGAGTGGGAAAGAAGAACCCCCCTTCCCTCTTCGGGGCCAGAGGTTTCATTAGAACTGATTTATTGAAATTCAGGCTTTAATCTCAGGTGGTATCCCGGAGGAATTGGCACTGTCGTCAAATAGGAAGAGGGTCGCTTTCCAGTTTGCACTTCCTGGGATGCTTTTTTTCCTCGCTCCCTGCAAATGTCAACATTTGTTCTCAATAAGAGAGTTATTGTTTCAGGAAAGCTGCTCACCAACTGCCTTTGAGGGCGGAAAAAAGCGTCGCCCACCTTTGTTTGGCTGGAGACTGGGGGAAGGGATAGGGACGGAGGTAACATGCAGCCCAGGCCAGCAGCGGACAGACAGACAGACGTGGGAATTGCTGCTGTACACCGGCTTGCGGAGGGAGGGGAACGGGCCCGGCTAAGGGGAAGGTGAATATAAAGTGCAATGGGTGCCTGCATTTCTCCCCGATCTATTTGCACCTTATCCACCAACGTGCTTAGTAGCCCCCGTAAAAGAGAGGGAAAAAGTGCAGGGGAAAAAAAAAAGTAACAAACCCAACAACAACAACAACAAAGAGGACTGCCTTCCCAAACGTCCACAAGCGAAGGAGCTCTCCAGGTTTTGGGGGTAAAGGGTGATTTTCAGGTGAACACACAAATTGCAAGGTGCACCGTCGGATTTAGCCCTACCTGTCGGCACCCACCTCCCCAACGGGCCATCAGTTAGCTCTCGAGAGGCGGTGCCGGTAGCCCCACAGAGAGGAGTGGGAGCGGAACCAGGCAGCCCGGAGCGGAGCAGCCCGGCCAGGTTCGGTCCGATCCGGCCCTGCCCCTCCGTGCCCAGCCTCAGGGAAAAATCTCCAAACGTCTCACCACTGGAAGTTTCTGCCTCTGTCACATGTTACATCTCACTTAAAGACGGTTCAGACTCACTGCGCCGCTGAGGAACCGTAGCAGGGATGTGATCAATACCGGGAAGATTTTATTGCTTATTAACTTTTGCAGGGAAAAGAAAAAAAAAAAACCAACAAACCCCAAGCAAAAAAATAAACCTGCGGTTTGGTCAATTCGATGCCTTCTGCATTCAGATGTTTCTTGGGTGCTTGGGCAAGCTTCTCACGATTCGGATAGCCTAAAAGAGCCTTTCTATTGTAGGAACTGATGGTAGAAAAATATTGTTATTAACAGAAATACTGCACATAAAGTAATATGATGTTCACTCCTTTGTTTTTAAGCCAGTAACTAATAACTGAGGTATGTTTCCAGTTTCTAAAGAAATAAAAGCGAGGCAAATAAAAAAAAAGTTAAGAAACAAAGGGATCCACGGTGAATATTCAAAGCACCCATGCATCTAATCCCCGATTATTACTCAGCGGCTCTGAAGCAGAGTCTTTATTAAAACTACAGAGGGAAAGCTCGATCGGCGGGGCTCATGCTGGCACATCGGTAGCTCAGAGCTGCAGGCAGCGACCTGGAAGGAGACAGGCTCTCGAGGAGCGTTTTACCTGTAAGCGCTCTCGCCCTCACACCGGGTTGCTGCAGTCCGTGTCCGTCCCCCCGCCCCCAGACGTGATTTACAGGGAAAGGCCACGATTTCACATCCAATCCGGGCCGAGCCGGTTGCATTTCCCCCTTAGCAGAAGTAAGGCACGGATGGACGCCGCCGCTCTGGCTCGGGGGCGGCAACCGCTAACTTGCTCCTTTCTTAGTTTGGGGACTGAAAGGAAAGAGGGGAGGTTACCCCTACCTAGCCCTCCTTGGGAAGGCAGGATCACAATCACTGCTGCTCCACTCGGGCTTGTGTCATCCGTGACGGGGATTTCAAAACACTCCCGAGTATTTGAGAGGGGAAAAAAAAAAAAAAGTCGTACTGCTTGTCGTACGTCGGCTGTGTGGATACTGTGGCTGCTCGAGTTCTTAAAAAACGCCCAGGAAAAAAAAATAATAAGTATGTGCATTTTTATAGGGAGATAAATTGACAATTTATTGTGTATAACTTCTGATCAATTATTAATCGTTAGTGTCAACAACGGGGTTATAATTACCTTCAGTTATTTAAAGGAATATTTATTTTTTCTTCTCTCTGATCTGGTAATTAGTTAATGCTCTAGAGTAATGAATTCAAATCTGATTTGATAATGATAGAGACACTTTTTTTCTCCCCTCTCTTTTGGCAGCGCCCCTCGCGGGGGGTGGGTTAGGGAGGTGTCTCCCCCCGTTTGCAAAAGAGTCCATGTAAAGGCAAATCATGGGGCGTTTCACTTCTCAGGCTATAAATAATGTTTCTGGGAGGAAAAGGGCGAAATGACAAACAAATAGAGTGCAGCTGGGATGAATAAGGCCGGTCAAAGTTAGCGGGGGCCGACGCTTCCCGCAGCCGCAAGCAGGTCTGAGTCCCATAAAGGTGCCAGCAACTCTTACCTCTCTCCCAGAGATCAAGGGAGAGGGCGAGCAGGACATTTTAACCCCCCGACATCTTTCCGCGAGCAGCGGAGTAAAAAAAAAAAAACCCACCCACAAA
>NW_010412524.1:104806-108389 GCF_000710305.1 Buceros rhinoceros silvestris | reverse complement strand
TCACGATAGCTCCGGGGAAGGGTGTTTTACCTTGGAGCCGGCGGAGTCCCCGTTGAGCCCGCTTAGAATGTGCAGGCGCGGGGGGCGGCGGGGGAGCGGCACAGCACAGCGCGGGGAGCGGGAGAGGAGCAGCCTTGAGCCTTTAAACGATCCCGAACTCGGCTCAGCCCTGAAGATGGGGAAGCAAGAAATTATTATTACTTCCCACCCCATCCCCCTCCTTGCGGGAGCTCGGTAGAGCTTCGTCATGAAGAAGAGCAGGAAAAGGGCAGCCCGCAGGGACCGTGGCTGCCGCCTTGCTCCCGGGTCTTGGGACGTGGGGAACCCCCTCCTCCCTAGGCCTGGCAGCCAAAGTCGAGGTAACCACTGAAACCCCCCGCTCCACGCCTCCGTACAGGCGTGAGCCGCTGAGCCGAGGTAGAAACTCCATCGTCGCCCCCTCCCCGCTTTCCTCCAGACCTCCACTTTATTTAGTGTTAGGCGAGGTCTCGGAGCCAAAAGGATTTTTCGTTTTCAGCGCGATGGGGCTAGTTTTACGGCAGATTTGCGTGAGATGGAATAGGTGTATATAATATTACACATAATAGTCGTATGTGTTATATATAAAATGTGTCCTTCGTGCAACAAAACTGCAGTGGGAATTGCAGTGCGAAATGCAAGGTTTAAAATTAATTCATCCTGACAGGTTTGACATCGCCCGGTTCCCTTTTTCCTGCAACTCCGTCCACAAATGAATGCCGCTTCCAGAGTGTATGTTTTAATTTGTCACATCAAGGCAATAAAAGGCAGCAATATATACTTAAGCCAGTTAACATTGTAATAACAGGTTTAAAGGAGCAATTAAATGGTAGTGAGTCGCATGTCTGACTTTCTATAGGCATTACCACATCAATGGTACCTTTTAGACTGACTATAACTTAGCATGATTGTCTCAATTAGTTTAGCTACATGATAGTTATTGTGAACTCTTTGTGAGTAATCAATGTTACGCAAGCTTATGAGAAGGAGTCTTTAACAGGGGAGAGCTGCAGCATAGTAAAGCAAACCTATTTCCAAAAAACACCTTTCTCTCTCTCTCTCTTCACCACCCCCCTCCCCTCCTTCCTCCAAACCAAAGGAAAGAAATGGTAATTTATAGTCTTATAAATCTGCTTCCGAGATCAGTGTAGCTGAACGTAGATTTACACGCAAATAACAACTTCTACCGCGGCCGGTAAACGAAGCAGCCACCTCAGTTCAGCGCGGATGCAGTAGCACCCCTGCGACGCTGCTCATGGTTTTCTAGTGATGCGTGTCGCGGCTGTTCATTATCACGGTTCACCCCCGAGCCACAGATAACCTCGAGCGATGCTCACATCAAATGGCACGTGTGTACGTAACGCTTAAGGGCTCCTGAGTTTCCCTTTGCTGCCACCGGAGCCAGTTCGGATCGGCCAGATGCGGAGAGATACCCCTGGTGCACGTAAACCAGAAACGTGGGTATCAGCGCAAAGGGAGCGCGAAGGGCTGAGGGAGGGATGGCTGCAAAGCGGGGGGGGTTACAAATACGAAATAATGCAGAGAGAAAGGTCCTGCCGGAGCAACCGGCAGTCTAGTAACTTGTTAATTTTTCTCCACCTACAGACCCTCATTAAATACGGAGCCACGGGTGGCTAATGCAAAATACAAAGGGCTGCAAATTTAGGGGGAGTTGCATGAACTGCTTCAAAACACTAACAAGTTTGTAACGTTTTCTGTCGTGGGGAAAAAAATTAAGAGAACTGGACTATTAAAATTTAAGATAAACAAGATGCAGGGATATTTCTGTTGGTGAAGTTATTCTCATTAGCCCTAACAATGCCTCACCATTAGACAAGGCTGGAGTCAGCCTCAGTCTCAAGATTTGCAAGCTTTTTTTTTTTTCTGCATGCACATTACATTTCTGTCATGCTTTGCAGCAGAACACGATATCCCCAAAGAACCCAAAGAAGAAAAAAAAATACTCTGACAGCAACCATTAGTTAAGAGTGCAATGAATAAACCCCTTGCACAAGAGTATCAGGACTAATTAAGATTCTGTTTAGCAGCCCTGGATGGAATGTTAATGTAGCTTTGACTAACTGGGAATAAGCACGGGGAAAAAACTGCATTTTAAGAGGAATGCTGGGGTGATAACATCTCTCACTTCTTCTGTCCAAGGTCTGCCCAAGCCTGTTACAAAGTCATTATCTCAAATTACTCCTGTACTTCATTTTTAGAGGGTTTGGGCAAGATCCCCTGGCGTTGAAGCGCTGCCTAGAGCCTCACAAAGCCAATACTCTCTAAGGGGATAAAGGCTGAATCAACCCACTATCTCTGCCTTCGAGAGTTTGCTAGTACCAGTTCCTTGGACAAATACAGCCAGGATTCTGGAAGCAGATTAGGATCTATTGCTGGCGTCTCCTCTCAAATCCCTAAAGGGTTTTTGACCCTTTGAAGTTTCGTCTATTTTGCTTATACAGAAGTTTACATGATTAAGTCAGGATTTTACAAGGCTCAACAAGGCAAATTTAGTCACCTCGGAACACTCAACACCAAAAAAAAAAAAGTAAAATATCCAGTTGTCCTGCTACTCGTTTAACTCCAGAAATACTAGCATGCTATGATATTTACAGTGACTAGTTCATCAGAGAAGGGAAAAAAAATCCCCTTCCCTCGTGGAGGTTTATTATTATTGTTATCACTATTATTACTATAATTTGATATAGTAATTTCACCCCCATTCCCAATGATCATAAATGCAGCAATGTTTATCAGAGAGTGGATAAAATTTTCCTTTCCAGTCTTTGCAACATTTCCAGCCTGCTTTCACTCCACCTTATCCAGAGAGTTGTGTCTTTCACCATCGAGCAACAAGCCCGCCTAATCCTTCTCTCTGAAGTAAACTTCTGCAAACGCTCTACTTGTTAAAAGCAGCCTCACATAATGCAAATCTTTGCTTGGAAGGAGAAGGCTGGGAACTGACAGTGTAAACAGGAGAGGAGGAGCAGAGCTCTTTCTCAGGGAACAGCTACCTATTTAAAGAAGTCTCCTACAATCAGAACGGGAGGGCTGTAGCTAGAGACTGCAGTTGCACCTGGCCCACCATCCTTACACTGCCTTCTGTGGAATACAATCAGTCTCTTTTTCTCTCTCTCTATGCCTTTTTCCCTTTCTCTTTCCCCCTTTCCCACCAGAGGGAAGATTGCTCTGCTAATGAGTTACTGCTGCAGAGTTATTTTCTCCAAAGGAAGGAACAATCTGCTCAGGCTCTGAATAATTAAATATTAATAAAAAATAATAGTAAGAATAACAATAAAATAAACAGACCTGTCAGGCTGGAAAGTTTCTGCAGCAGGATCGGTGAGTTGCAGGGACAACAAGGGCAATCAAGAGAGCTGCAGATTTCTCTTCCTCGATTGATTTATAATTGATGAATGGATTTTCTTGTGCAGCTGCAGCGTGGTTAAAAACTATTGAAGAGGTAGGTGTCCTGGGAGGTGTTATTTTGTAAGGGAGACTGTTAGGAGTAACTGGGTGGATTTATCAGCAGGAGATCTGAGCAAGCAACATGATTACATTAGCT
>NW_010412524.1:37643-104717 GCF_000710305.1 Buceros rhinoceros silvestris | reverse complement strand
ACATGATTACATTAGCTGTTAGTGGCTAGGATTCAACTTTCCATAGGCCTCCAGCACCTGCAGTCTTGTAGGTGACTCACATGGAAATGGGTTCCTGCCAGCTGCATCGCGGCATTGATCTAGCACAGAGCTCCCCATTGATTTCAGTGAGGAGCGCTGTGCCCATCTCAACTGTACAACTTGCACTGCTGCCGTTCTAGCAGAAATCATTCAGGTCTGATTTTGCAAGAGAAGGGGGAGTAACATCTTGCAGCATTTCTCTCACACACATTTAGAGGAAGTGGAAGGGACTTTCATACCCTTTAACATGGGCATATTTCCTATTACTGCTATGACTTCCCCTGCCTCTCTGTAGGGATGTACCTGGTTGTTGAAGAATTTACAGTGTGTCTTAAAGAGAGAGAAGCTTTAAAATGCGTACCAAGACATATGTGAAGCTGTTACTGTGCCTCTGGATCGTGTGTGTTTACCACAGGCCTGGATGAACTTTAGGACCTGGTCCCTGAGTGGGGGGCTTTCCATATGTTCCAAATTCACATTGTAAACCATCTGGGCTTCAGTGTTATACCTTGTTTTTGTGTGGCTCTTTGGGGAAAGAAAAAAAAAATCTTCTGAAAGGACAGGGCTGCAGGCGTTAGGAACTCCCTGCACCCTTTGTAAAGGGGTTTAGGGTTATATTCGAGAAGGCAACAAGATGTAAATGTAATAGAATAGAATTATTTGGCTTTGTACCAAATCATCTCACCAAAATTCACCCCGAAAAATCACATGCTGTCTTTGTCTGTAAAGAGTTCAGCCCTCTCAGAGGCAAAGAAATTACACCTCATTGTTTGGGATGCTGACCCCACATCCCCCATCCCATATTCTTGAAAGGCTCAGGCTGGTACTCCTTTCCCAGGCAGATCTAAATCCCCATTTGCTATCAGTGACCACCCCTTACCTTCTCCAATGCACCTGAAATGGAGTTGTTCCTGCTGGTGACAGCACAGAACACACACCACAAGAAACCTTTGGAGCGGAGACAGAAACATATTCCCAGCAGCGTGACTTAACCTCTAGGCAATGCAGCCACGTCCCCATGCTGCCCCTTCTCTCTGTCACTCGTCCCTTGCCGCCTTTTTCTGCACAGCCCCATCAGGAGAGGGAGAGTGAGAAACCAAAGGGACACAATGCCCTTCTTCACATCTCTGTGAGAGAGGTAGCACAGAGACTTTCCTGTAGAGGCAGGGTCCAGCATATGGACATTATCTTCCCTGAGCTTTGAGTTGTGTGTGCCTGTGGGGGAGTAGATTTAAGCCACATTTTGCCACTTTTTATATTTCCTATCAGACAGCTGTGCCCAGGTAGAGGGCTGCTCCTGACGCAGTCCCCTGCAGGTAGGGAGCTGGGGGGGCAGCTGCCAAACCACAGGTGAGGCTCAGTCCCACCAATGAGGCTGTGAGAGGGAGCTTGAGGGGGAAGCTGAGGAATTTAATTCCTCTCTTTTTCTTCCTGCTTGCTCTTCTGCTGGGTGCGAAGAATCTTATTCTCAGCACATGTTTCTTCTGGAAAAAAAATCCCAATCCTCAAAACCTCCAGTGCTGTGCTCAGCTCTGTCTGTTTTTACAGATGAGATACTTGTTGTCATTTTTTTTTTTTTGGTGGATTTTCATTTGTTGTCTGATTTTTGAACTTCTTTTGCACTAAATATTACACTGTAAGTCTAGGAGAGAGAGATTAATTTATAAAACAGTGAAGTGTGGAATACTTACCTCTTTATTCAGTTCCCAGGGTCTGGGGCTATGAAACAAACAAACAAAAAAAAACCAAACAAAACCCAAACCGAACCAAACAGTGTAAGCTTTCCCATAAAACACTGAAACTCACTTGACTTTAAAAATATTATTATTGTCAGCAAAGTGACTGCATAATTACATTTCTATTTCTCCACATTTAGTGGGCGTTAATGTCTGTAAGCTAGATTTTGCTTTATTGGCCCACATACTTTTTAAGAATTCTCGTTAGAGCTGCAAAATGTGGTTACGGAGAAACAAAAATCTACCTCCTTTGGATTTTTTCATAGTAAATCATTTGAATTGCAAAATATTAGTGGTAAACATGTAAGAACACACCATTTAGCTTTCTTCTGCTGAATTTGGAAAGTTGGCCATTACAAATAAATTGTTTATATTATTTTACAACAGTTACGAAAAACTATATAGTGGAATCCTCCAAACTGCCTTTTTGCAAAGCTTTTTCTGAATGACAAACACAATTTCACTTCAGCTGACTTCAGTGGGAGTTAAATACTCAAGCAGTAGCTTTCAAATGAACTTTTCTTTATCTATAATAGCAAGATTGAAATTATGTTCTGCAACTGACATAATAGGGAAAAAAAATGTTTATGCAAACTAATAAATAGAAGAAACTGCTGAGTTAAAAGCACAACTTTTTGGGTGTTTTAGAGGTCTAGAAACAATAAAAATGTCCGTGGAAATATGGTCCATAATATCCTTGAAAAATCCGTACAGCTGAGTCCAATTTCTATTATTGAATCCAGTCCTAAAAAAAGTGGTAAAGTTGAACTATTCATCCATGAGTTATTTTAATGTAGTGTGCATATAAGGGTATTTTTATTAATGGAGTAGGTTTGTGATTGTAAATATAAGTCACAGTGTAAATCCTTAGTGAACTTGTTTTCAAGCTAATGAAAGCATTGGACAACAGATAAATCTGTACATTTTGTCTCTGTAATTTTTTCCTTTTATTTTATTTTAATCCCTTCTATAATGCCTGAGAATGTTAAGCATGAACGCATTAGGTCCCTGTGTGAGTCACTGGGAAATATGGCTTTAGTCATCTTCTTCCATTTGCTTCCATTTATTCTTCCAGTCATTAGAATATTATAATGTAAAAGTATAAGATGAATATGTGGTAAAAATCAGTTGTGAAAAACAGCCTCTTTTAAAATATGTCAAATCACTCATCAATACAGAAAAAACCCCAGTCACTAACATTTTCCTATTATGAATTAGCTATTTTTGCAATTAAAGAGAATGAAAGAATATGTCAGTTCTAAAATCCCAAATCTAAAATGTGCAGATTGAATGCAAGCTTATTCAATCAAATAGAAAAATTGTCACTTGGGAAATGCCATCTTTTTAGCAGAAAGTTGCTACCGTGGATATCCAACTTTGTACAGAATGAGGAGAACTCCAGTGGAAAAAACCTGTGTGGTCATATAAATAATTACTACTGTAAAACATATGTATAAGAGGACAAAATTAAGATCCCACAGCCATTATTTATGTGGTATCCACACTTCCGTCTGCTTGAATTTAAAGGCTAAATAAGTTAATTGCATTTTTTAAAACTCTATTTTTTTTTATACTGCAATACATAGGATTCCCTGAACTGGGTCATGTAGTGGAGGGCAAAACTCCAGGTGCCTCTGGAGTCCAAGACTGTGATGATCATGTCTCTAAGGCACACTGGGCGTATGACAAGGAAGGCTATTGTCTTGAGCTGGAGCTGGGGAGTTTCGGGTGTTTTCTTGCAGAAATCTGCTGTGAGGCACTCCTCTATCTCCAGCTCTGTGCCATAGCTTCTCTTCCAGTCTGTGATTCCAGATGCAGCTGGTTAGTAGATCACAGATCAGGTCAGGCAATTGCATTTGATGTGTGAGGGTCATATGTAAGACCCATATGTAAGAGAGAAGGAGGTAGGGGGAGAGAGAGAAAATAGCACTGCCTTGCAAATGTGCAAGGCACAAGCACAGTAAAAGGAAGATTTGTTGGGAATCAAATGGTATGAAAAGTATGAGATCTGGTATTTCCTTACGTATGTTATTTCCACATTTAATAAATAAATAAATATCATTCCGTAACTACCTTTTACCACGTATTATCATCGGTAAGAATCCAGCAATTTTTATACGCCTCATCAACTGAACCGAACCACCAATATATGAGATAGCGCCAGAGAGAGGAGCTGCGGCTATGCTGGTTGCTGGGAGCCTAGCCTAAACACCTTCTTTTCACCTCAGTTGCCAAAGCCATCAGATATTTCTGGAACAGCATCTGCTGGTGGTAGAGAAAGACTTCTTGTTTCTTGTCAGTCATCACAGCAATTAGTTGATGTAGAGAGTAAAGAAGGGCAACTTTTACGACCTAGATTGAAGCTGGGAAAGTAAATACCTAATATTTAGAACAACCTCAAGAGAAATGTAGTGTGTTCATAAGCAGGAGAGAAGAGGAGAAAGAAACCACATTTCTACCAAAATCAGAGGTTTTTAATGCACAGCCAAGATTTGTCTACATCCTGAAATGCAACTATCAACTTGTAATACGATGTTGGCAATGCAGTTAAAGGCAAACTATATATTAGTAAAATATATTTTAACTTGAAAGTGTGACATCACACTACTGTAGCTCTACATAATTACATGTTAAACATATTAATCTCTTCAAATATGCTAATAATCCACGAATCAATACATAAGGATCTATGAGTTGACTTTAAGGGAATAAGATTGCCTTTATCTTAGAATGTAAACACATTTAGAGGTATAATAGATAAACCATGATGAGGGTAGGCTTTCCATCAATTCATTTAAGATTTATGCATGCAACTGCTGTTATACTTTGCAAGCTTCTCCTACATGAATCCCTTGAAAGGAATCCAGAATCTTAAGAGAAAACAATAAAGATATTTTTTATCTGACTATTCAGCGTTTATTGCCATGTATAAAGAGAATGGGATAGATTTCACAGTAATTTGAGAAAATGCCCTTCTGAATAAGGTTGGTTTTTTTTCCCTTAAGTTGCCAATAAATCAGAATTTGCAGTGGTAAATAACTATGTGCAATGGGATTTCAACAAATGTATTAACGATATGACCTTGAAGAGGAACCCAGAGCACTGTAAGGTGTTCAAACCATTTTCATCTCACAACTCTAAGTGCATTTACATTTTTTACATGAGTATTAAGTATATCTTGCATGAAAATAGTCACTGATGTTACTCAAAAGAGGCTGATGAATTTACTAAGAGGAATATTGCCCAATGAGTTTAATGGGAATTTAACATGAGAAAGGGATCATGGTTTTGATGTAATTACATACAAATAGAGGTAAACAGAAAATTTTTGAAATGCATGAGAAATAGCAATTCTAGCAGATGGTTAAAAATGGGTAACACTCAAAAATGGACACTTATGTGTATATATGTGCTACAGATGGACCTGGAAATGAGATCCCTATTTAAAGATGGATAGCATTTTCTTATGTAAGAATACGGTGTGTTTCTTATTGTTCAATGTAATCATTCAGACAAAGATTTTTATGACTGGTGTCTGTCTCATCCTGAGTGTCTTGCTTTGATACAAAAGGAAGCTTCAGCAAAACAGTTTAACTGTTCCCAGGAATGATAGGAAGAAATGATTTGGTTTGCTAATGTTAAAAATCTGTGTGAACTTACTGAATAAACTGCTTTACAGTAAATAATGTAAAATTAGGAAGGAGGGTGTCTTGAGGCCAGAAAGAGGTGCATTTTTTTCTTTTCCTGTAAAAAATACACATCCATTTGTCATAGTTATCATTTGGTATTCTTCATTAAATAGTTTACAGTTTATTTCTTTGTAGATTTCATCTGTAGTGCGTATGTTCAAGGCTGGTTATCTCAGACCAGAGCTAAGCATGTCATTCCCTATAATTGTTCCTTTTATGTGCCTCAGTAACTTTAGAAATGAGGGCAAGAATGTGTTTTTTCCTGCTCTCATTCCTTCTTCATTGCTGTCCACATCACTTAAGGGGAGCCTGAAGAAGAACAGATTGATCAGCCTTGAATAAAAGTCTGCGTGGGGAGCAGGGTTGGGACAGGGGCAGGTATCTTCAGGACTCAGGATCTGAAGGAGATGGGGAAAAGCACTAGAAGAGATCATGGACAAGATCAGGTGGTAGAAACAACAACAACAAAAAAATAGGAACCGAGGTGAAAACAGCTTATGCAGAGGAAAAGATATGGGTGGAATATGACAGATTAGAAAGGACCCTAAAAGGTCTGTAGCCACTAAACCCCATCACCTTTCAGAACCTGGGGTAGGACCCAGGATTCCTCTGCTACTTACTAAATAACCGGGATGTCACTGACAGTGTAAATCTCTTATTCCCTGTAGCAGTGGCTTCACAATCACTGTTGAATATTCCCTTGCCTCAGGTGATAAACTTCTGCTGGAATTCAGATTCCAGTGCCATTGTCCACAATGTGAGAATTGGAAAGATTTCGTATGATTAACATTTTTGTCAGACTGAGAAACAAAGAAGTGATTATCTTTTTTTCTTCCCCAGGCCCTGCATCATCCCACTTGATTGTCTGCTAGAGAAACAGATCTCTGAGAATGAGGCACTGTTTCAAAAACTAGCTTTTACTTGTGGATTTCCTGATTTTTCAATATTTAGCCTTGTAGTCCTGATGTTTTGTTTAATCTTGATTCTTGAATGCAGGAAGCAGTAGAAGAAAATGACTCAGCTGGTCTTTTTTGTCACTCATCATTCACACTGTGCCTGTATATACGTGTGTGTGTGTGTGTGTGAATGTTCACATATATGTGCTTTATATATATGCATATATCTCATTGTGTTCTCTCTTTTCATATCTATTTTTGTGGGCTGAAGATGGAAAAAAGAGTTACATAATCCTACAAACAGTTACTCTGGTGAAGTAATTTACCTTATTTGAGTGAGGACTGCCAAAGCCAGCATGAGAATTTGTGACATTGATGTAATTCAGATGTGAGGAATTCTAGGACTGCAGCTATTGGCTGCAGCTATTTAGAGACTTTCTGTTTCTTACAGCAGTGTTAGTGCTGCAATATGCTGTAACTAACTGATTGCAGAAGGCTCCATGCTAAATTTACATATACAGAGCTCCCATATCTGTCTAAAAATGTATGCAGATAGCTAGTGTCAATGCAGGCACTGAGCCATTTGTAAGCTTAAAGTTACTGGCTTACATTAACATTTGCAGGATTTGAGCTTTCGTTATTTTGTTGTCTTCCTAAATGTGAAAGGGTTATGGGACAAGCCAGGGCTAAACTGCCAGATGTGTTAGTCCTGCCAAAGCATTTGTAGTGTATCTAATGATTTTCTTAGACCAGTTGGTCAGTCAGTCAGTGATTCCGCCGCACCCTCGCCGCACCCCCATCCCTGCAATTACTCCTAGGAAGGAAAACAAACATAAGAATTCAGCAGCAGAAAGGGTACACAAGAGAGAAGAACATACTTTTTTCTCGCTTTCTTCCAGCTACTCCAGAGAAATAAGACATGACATAATGCATGTAAAGTAATAAACATCTAGCCCTTGATACCATCCAAAAAGTAATGAAATGGAACAATAGGAAATAATATGATGGAAAATTTTAAGGATCTCTTAGTTTCCAGCTATGCAGATCGATAATCAGAGCAGCAAGAACTCAGATATCTGGTTTCCATGTAGGTATACATGTGTCCTCATCCTTCTTGGTATTTTACCACATGCGTGCACATGTGTGTGCACACACAATTCTCTCTTGTATGATGGAGTTTGTTACTTACATCTGCAGGAAAGTTTGACTTCAGATGCTTTATGTTTGGTAATCTTTGATTGGTATTTGTGATGCCAAGAAGTTATTTCAAAACATTTTTGCAATGGTCAATCAACAGTGCCTGAAAAGTGTATTATGTCACATAAAACCTGTCAGTCTAGGATAATTTAGGTGTCAGATTAGGAGAGCACCATTATCTAAAAAAATGTCGTTTTCACAAAGGCTATTTAAACTTGCTTGAACAGGCCTGAGCCTGGTACTTCATGTGACTTTACAGTTAAAAATTTCTCACTTTAATGTGCTTTTGTCTTGCCAGTAGCCATGAGTTGTGTGCTTCTTTGACACCATATAATAAGGTTTCATATGTTTTTAAAAATGATAAATTGTTGTCTGTATATGGGAAAGATTGAGAAAATAAGCAAGACAAACAGAGGAACAGTCCCTCTGCCCTATTGATTGACTCACCGTGAGACACAGGACGGTGACCTTGACCACTTCTGCCCTCTGTGACTTTGTCTCAGACAGAACCGAGGCACTGCAGCACACCGAAGCAGCTCTTCTCTGCCCTGCTGTTTACCACCACGTCACATCAGAGGATGTAGCATCCGAGAGTGAAGCTGGCTACTGCTGTCTGGAGATGTCTTTCTTTTCATTGAAATCACAGGGTAAAAGCAGCCTTAGGCTAAGCAAACCCCATGCTTGTGAAAGAATTGTGCTCGGGTTTGGTTCTAAACAGGCGGCGTTTTGTTTGGTAGCATTAAAACCAAATGCAAAAGGGCACAGAGAGACAAATTGGCTAGGACTTCACACTAGAAATTCAGAGGATTTCTTCAGGAGGCTTGAAGACATGGGCTGACAGGCATCTAGGGGGAATTCAGTTTTGTCTTCCCAAGACTAAGGAGCTTGTGCCTGATGTGGGTAACTGGGGGTCAGCTCTGGGGAGCCAGGCATGCAGATTCTGCTCCAGCCGTAGGGATGGGGCAGTTGCATCATCCATTTGCAGCAGTGTCGTGCTTGGTTTCACTTTCACCCTCCCAAGCACATTCCTCTAGCAATCCCCAGCCCCAGGCAGCTGCTTATTTTGCCTTTGTCTATAAGCCATCCATAAGAAAAAAAAAAAAAAGAGGAAAAATATTAAAATGATAGGCTCAAAGTGTTCACTATAATATTTTGTTTAACTGTCTCTAGACTGTAGAGTTTCCTCTTTACAGTCATTAAGAGTGTTTTACACAACAGGCTTTCAAGGATCTGAGTGAGTATCATGGACGTTTCGGTTATATTGTTACGATATCCTCTTATAGGCAAAACTGGAAATTAACAGGAGCTGAGAAATGTGCGGAAAAGCTCAAACATAATACTGTTACAAAGTGCCTTAAATACCACCAAAATCCTGGAAGCCTCAAGAAATACAAAAGAAAAAAAAATAGGATCAGTTAGATACAGTATTTTGTGCTTTTCCCCTGGAATTTGTTGACACTAATATTTTTCAGTTACTTTTTTACAGTCTGCCTTGTTACTGATAGAACAGGGTTCTTCACTATTTCAGGTTAAGAAATAAGCCCCTACCAAATCCAGAGGCATAACATGCAGTAGCTAAATGCGACGGTTCTTAAGACTTCAGTTAATTGATTAAAGTCAAGTGGGTTGTGCTGGTTTGCAGACCTTACTAAAAGTTCACCGAAATTGTCAGAAAATCTCACTGTTATTTAATTGAGATGTTGATGAAGTTGTATTTTTTTGTTTATGCTTAAAAATGTTTGATAAGAAGAATTTATTTTGAGACTTTTCAAACTCTTTCTAGACGGTGAAGAGGCTAATGCCTTGAGAATTTCAACTACTCAGGATGGGCAATCTACTGAATCAATTAATCTGCTTTACTTGTCAATAACAGATAAAGGTATTTATGCATACTACTATTTTCGAGGTTGCTTGTTAAACAGCTTTATGACTGCCTTTAAAGAACAACCTGAACACAAACGTGACAATTCAGTATATTGTTTGATAGAATAAATTTCTTTTCAGAGCCATGGGACTGGACATCAAAGTGACTTCACAGCACTTTTGGTGTTTTAGTTGAACTCAGGGGTTTTTTTGTTGTTGTTGCTCATATGTTTGTTTGGCTTCCCTCCCTCCACTCCCCCCCCCTTTTTTTTTTTTTTTTCAAAAAAAAGGGACAACCTGGTTTGTTGTTTTTTGTTGCTCATATGTTTGTTTGGCTTCCCTCCCTCCACTCCCCCCCCCTTTTTTTTTTTCTTTCCAAAAGAATGGCAAGCCTGGCTTGATCGTTTGGCCAAAAATATTTACTTCATGGATTACATTATGAATAGATTATACCTGTAGCTAAAGAGGGGGGGTGAATTCCCAGAAAGTTTGGATTTCTTGCGAAGCAAATCTGGAATATAGATGAACTGCAAGTACCAAACATGATGAAAGTAAGTCTGGAATTTCTTATGTCTCCTCTAGTAGAATGTAAACAGATGCAAAATGTCCAATATCATATTTTTGGTTCCTTTTTGATGCTTGTTGTTATAACTAAACTTCCAACAAGAGGATGAGTTTCCTATATACAGAGAATTCTACGTTGTGCAGCTTTGTCTTGAAGAACTTTATTTACAACCACTCTGGAATAGCCCTTTGAGTTTTGTATTCTTTACAGTAGAACATTTAGAAGGTCCTGACAGCAAAATAAATTCACTTAGCTTATTTATTTAGCTTAGCCATTTGTTCGTATTTGTTTGAGGTGAGACATAGAAAATAAATCAGTTAATTTGTGCCTTGATTTAGTGTCTTTAAGGAGTCTTGTAGTAATAATAACAATAAAAAATAGAACTCCCTAAGAATTTTCTTTATAAATTGAGCTTTTGAATAAGTTTACTCTCTAGCTAAATATCACTTTGAGAGTTGCTTTCCTTTCAGGACAATCATCTTTCAGCAAATCCACAGAGGAATATTAGTCTTATTTCATTTAATCACCAAATCCTAACAACCAAGTATTCACTTCATTAAAGGCACTCAAAAATTCTGGCCAGCTGCTTCCTGCCACTTGGCTGAGGACAAGGTGGAGAAAGACAAGCAATTCAATCCCTGGTTACAATCAGTTGTGTTCCACATAGTTCTGCCACATAATTATACTTCCATTATTTTATTCCTAAAGTTGCATGTGAGTCCAAGGTGGGTTGTGTGACTTATGGGCTTAAATTCTGACATGTTTAAATTCATGTTGTAAGCACAAAAATTTCCAGAGATTTTAGGAATCATCTCCAACTAATTCTTTGTTTTGTCAACTGTGCTTTCACTTCCTCTTCACCACCCCCACCCCCAAGAATTTTAAATTGCAGTAGTCAAATGAATTGAAAAGGAAGCTATAATTCACATATTAGTTGTACATACAAATGATGGACTGCTTACTTGCTCTGTTCCTGGAAAACTGTTTCCTGTTCCGGTTCAAATACAAAATTCTGGAAAATTAGGAACCCTCTGTCAAAGATCAAGGTGACTACAGTATGGTGTTTTTAAAGCTGCTAGTAATTTTTATGGACTGAAGGTAAAAAGAAATACTGACTACAACTGAAGAGTGACTTAAAAATATTTATTTGATTGTATGAACTGGCAGGCCTGTTTCCTGTGAAAGTAAGTGGTAAGATATCAAATCATAAATCAATATTGCAGGGGCAGAATCTAAGCAGGCATAAATCAGTGAGGTTATACATCTTCAGCTAAGCTGTGCTTATTTATACAGCTGGGTCTGGCTATTGGGTGCTGCAAAAATGGCAAGGTTATCCAATTCGGTCATAATTCAGGGGAACTCTTGGACAAAGATGTGCTTATCCCTGGAAACTGAATTTAGCATTCTGTACAGCCCATGGGGAAGATTAGATATGTCATGATGGGATCAAACCCCATCCACCAGCCCAAGAAATTCTGAGCAGGGCTCTGTGAAATCCTGCCCCTCCGTGAGGTGCAAGGAGCCCCGCCCAGGCATCTGCGCCCACTTGTGCACCAGAGACTTGTATCCTGTCTCCAGTATAAGGCTGTTGCTGATTTTCTTTGGAAGAATGAGCAGGACACAGTCTTTTCAATAAAGTGAATCAGCTGCCCAACAGTCTAACAGCTGTGAAGTCAGCAAATCCTTGCAAATTTAGTTCTGACCTCTGTGTGCTAGTTCACCATCCTAAACCCTTGAGCCAAGGGAGTGGAATGTACAGAGCTGTATACCCTATTCCCACTACACAGGTTAATTAATGGGATGAAGTGCACTCATTTTCCCTTGCCCTGGGGTTTTAAAATCAAGACACGGGTTCTCATGATGCTCTCAGCAGCTTGATTTTATTAGCACTTCTTGAACATACTCTGTGGGCTATGATCTGAGTCAGGCATCTCAGCCAGTAGGGACTTATTCAAGGGGCAAGAAATACAAAACTCTTACTAGGCAGAGTCTCTCAGGGGAGTCAGGCCTAGTTTGGGATTGCCACCAGGCTGGTAAGCAGGGTGGCCAGCTCCTCATTCCAGCTCAAACTACAGCAAACCTGAGCACTGCAAAGTTCACATTGCCTCAGGGCTAGGCAAGAGCCAATAAAAAGTTTTTGGTTACTAATTTTAGACTTAAATTTGGCCTAAACTCCACTACAGGTGCTGTGTTCCTGATTGGCTTGCTCCTCTAAACACTTTTCCTCAAGAGAACTTCAGCATGCTTTTGCAAGTTAGGCATAAAGCTTAGACTTTGATCAAGGATGCTTTACTCAACTTGGTAAGAGTGACCAGTTACAGCTCTGTGTAAGAATTACGTTTTCTTTCTGATGCACTTTGTAAACTATGGTGGTCTCATCTGCTTTTTAGCTTGGGGTTGCTTTGTTTTTGACTGCACAGTTTTTGAGAAAGGTTTTCTTTCATTCAAATAAAATTAATTTTTTTTTTTCTCTGTTACACAGTGGAGACAGAACTTGTAGCACAATGCTTTCATGGAAATTTTTAAGTAAGAATAACAAAGAGAGGAATAGTAGGTAGGTGGTGGTCTGATACTACTACATAGATATTTCTCTGTTGTGGGTACTGAGTTTATACTTACCTGTTTGCAGTAAAGTTGAGCATCATGGGTTAGTGAAATAGTATTTACTCAGTGTTTCTTTGCTCCTTCAAATCCTGTTATAATGCTGCAGTTTTTCCTATTGCTGGTGTTCTTTTAATCAGTAGCTTCATCTCCATGGGCTTTCATGTCCTGAGATATATGGGCTTACAAGGATCAGATGGTGTAGGGATACAAAGCTAGGAGGTTTGCTGACTGCATAGATGAGCTAGAAAACTGCAAAACTGTCATCTGCTAAAGACTAGCTATTCTCACAACTGAATACTGCCTTCTTTTCCTAACAGGAAAGATAAAGATGCAGAAAGTATGTCTTTTCTTTTGGGATCTTTCAGCTTCTCTGAAGGGAACTTCTTGTCTGACATGAATGTTAATGATTGTGTTGCTGTTAGATCCCTGAGGGGATTGAAGGAGGTTTAACAGCCTTCAATCAGATGTTGAATTTTTCTGTACAATGTGGAGGGATGGTTAGACACCTCAGACTGGCCCTCGCAGCAGCCAGTATGCAGATCTAAAAACTGACCTGGAACATGTAAGAAAGGAAAGAGTCTTTAATCTCGTGTAGATAAGTGCTCTGCTGAACGCTGTGTCAGGCTTGTAACGATCAATAACAGTTGAGGATTTGCAATGCAGACTACAGGTTGACATTATTGGCCAAGTCTTTCCTTCCAAAAACAGATGGAGAGAGATGCCATTCCTGAGAAGGTAAGCAGTACCTGCTCAATTTCCAGTAACCCTTTGCTAATTTTATGACCTCTGCCTAAGCATTTTGTCCTGCCAAGGAGAAGACATCTTTTGGTACGCACAGTGGGACTGCAGAGTTCTAGGAAGCTCCACTTTAAATAGTTGAAATCCTCACAGATATTTTGTCCTGTGTTTGATATCTTACTGGCAGACGTCAAAGTCAAGTAATCACCCTGAGCTCCTTTTACAGTCAGGAGTGGGACAGACTGGGTCCCTAGAGTGAAAGATCTGAAGACCTAGATGCATAAGGAAGTACTTAAGACACATAGAGTGTTTTATTGAGCCGGATCCTAGTCTTGTCCTCAGAAGCTGCAAGCACAGACAAAGCTATGCAACCCTCGCCAGGTTACATCTGTCCTGAACTGTAGGAGTCTCTAAGGTAGGTCTTCTTCCCTTCTCGTTTGCTCCATGACTTCCACTCCATAAGACTCCCACCTGGAACAAAGGTAGAAAATATGGATGTCATTAAAATCAGCAACTAGTTGGTATACCCAGGCTGCTTAAAAGCTGGCAGATGTCAGATTTTGTGATGAGAAAGCTATCAGAATAATAGAGAGATCAGAATTCTTGGCAACATTAGCAAAATGAAAAGACAAAAAAGGAATTATTATGAAAAAATGCCTCCTTTTTGTGATTAATTTAGTAAAATTCAGAAAAATTTTGCTTTTCTGAGTTGACTTTGTTTTAATATGCCTTTGAATTTGGCTTCAATAACAAAGTGAAAGCAAAAAACCTCCCCAAACAACCCGCCCCAGATACTTTTTATATGTATGAAACAGTTGAATCACTCACAGTTTGTCCCTCCACGAGAAGGACAATGGTCCTTTTCAGCTGATGGGTAAGTCAGTCAGTTAGCGGTTGCAAACAAAGCTTATAGAGGCTTGTGCAGGATAACTACTTTTTACCACGCTTGTCACCATGCCACTCACTATCTGCACAGAATGAGCTATTGCTGCTGTTGCTGACACAGTATTTTTTTTCTTTTTTCTTTTCCCCCACATGCTTTTCCTGCCCAGTGGCATCTGTTTTTGTTCAAAGAGGCCTATGCCTTCCCTCACCTTGATGCTCCATTGCTGTCTCTTTCTGGCAAAGAACTCAAAAGATTTGGCCGGAAGGTTGCACTCAATCAATCCTGCCTTTAGGGTGTCCCAGAAGCACTTTCTTGGATCACCATTGCTTCCTCTTTCCACACTCCAGTTCCCTGCATAGGAGGTACTTGAACATATGTACATCATTGATCCAAGCCATATGTCCAGCCCATTACACCTGGGCCTTCCATGTGGATATGCTGCAGGAATTCATCACTGGTCAGCTTAGTGCAGCATCTGACTCGGAGCAAGATACATAGGTGCCTCTGGTGGAACTTCTCCAGCTGGCAGATGTTCTTTCTATACTATGTCAAAATCTCGAGTCTGTTCAGCACAACAGCCTCGTACAACTTTAGTCTGCCCTGTAGTCTCATCCAACATTGATTCCATATTTGCTTAGATTGCACACTAATCCTTGGCCAGCCAGGGCTTCCTCGGAGGCCCTGGCTGTTTCTCACCTTTAAGTTCAGGTTCCCCTCCCTTCCCTTGGCTTAATGCAGACAGAAGGTCTGGTTGGCCCTTCAGACCTGTTTCACCTTTTTGATCTTTTCCCTGTTATTTCCTGGCAGAAAACTCCCCTAATTCTGTGAATGCAGCAAACTACCTCTTCATCAACACTGGGACAGTCATTCAAGATAATTTGATTGTAAGTGAACTCACTTTCAACAGGCAGCTCAATCTCACTGTGTTTAGTGGAAGTGACAGCATGATCTTCTCCTTGTTGATTGACATATAAACTCTTTTTTTCCTGAAATTTATGTTTAGTCTGAATTTTTAATCTTGTCTGAGGTGGAACTAGCATATTTTTCTGTTAAGAAGATCTGAAGATCTTGGCTGATATGAGCCACCATTGAGTAATGATGAGCATGCCAGTGTTCTCGTGTACTCTGCTTGATATACTTAGGCCTGATGTGCAGTGCTGCAGCAGCTCAGAAGTGAATCCTGACATTTAAGCTGAGCTGTATTCATTTTATCCAACACTTGGAAATAAAATAACTTTTCATCAATTAAATGCTTCAAGGACAACAGAGAACATCACTCCATTTCATAAACGGTGATTTACAGAAACAAAGTAAGAGACAGTCAGGGAGGGTCTGAGTGGCAGGCGGTCTAAACAAAGAAATAAAGGCAGAAGGAAGAGGAAGAAAGGGAGAATGAAGTCAAAGAGACATGGGTGTGGGTGGTATAAATGGACAATGAAGACAAGAGGGAGGATGTTGAGGTTAAAAACTCGAGAGAGGAGCCTGTCATCATGGCCCTTAGCAAAGGAGCAAATGAAACTGCATCACAACAGCCAAAACACTGTGTAAGCAAGAAACACACTCAAAACACACCTGAGTGCGGGGAGCTTCAGTTCTGGAGGTACTGGTGGTAAGAGCCCCTCAGAAATACTCTCCCAAAGGAAATATTTAAGTACTGTGCATAGAAGGTTTTTGCAAAAAGGTAAATTAGGTCATGTGCTCATATAACAGTGGAACAATGCGACAAATATCAGTTTGGGTATTTTTCCCTCAAATTAGGAGCTCAGTTCCATATGTTCACTTTAACCCCAAAGACTCTGCAGTGCAAAGCCTCTGTCTTACAGTCTCTTTGATGCTAACTTTTAATGATACAATTACTAATTGAATGCTGTATGCATCACCATGTTAAATCAGCTTCACATGTGTTTCTAATAGAATTGGATCAACGAATTTTGGAGGAAGAAATGGATTGTGGTTTGTATACTTAAATTTTTGGGGGTTTTATTTCTCCATTAGCATAAGTTTGTAAAATGGCTTTGCTGTTCAAGAACTACTTGAAGTTCTGCAGAGTTTGGGCTATGGCTACGTCAAAGAACAGCTAATATAATAACTAACTCTTCAAAATATTCAAGAGGGCTTAGTAACAAACATAAACCATTCGGCTTGGTCTCATTTGTTTCAAATGATTGACAAGACAGCATCATGTTATGAAGAATCTAGCTAAAGATTTGGAATAAGTAATTATAATCTCCCCAAAGGAGTTCCAGGATCTTCTGTGAAGCAACAATGTTCTTGGATTACAAAACACTGATAGAAGTCTCAGTACTGTAAACCACATGAAGAAAAGAAACCTCAAATTAAGAAAGATAACTACAAATAAGAGATATTTCTTCTGTGCTATATGTCATCAAAAAGTGTCTGGATGGCCATTTAAAAGGCATGAAACAACATTATCAGAATTTTTTCCAATGTGAAATATTTGTGCAGGAGGTACAGCTATTAACAGCATGCAAGTACAGTGTTGCAGCATGCAATGTCATTTAACAACCTCCTCTGAAGACGCAGATGACTGCTTCTACAGTGTGATTTCAGAATTGTCCAATTCTGCAATAGTCTTGGTTTTTTATAACTGAAGAAAGGAAAAAAACCCCAAAATATATCTTTTTCATGTTCTCTTACAATTTTTAAGCATTCCTTGCGGATGTGCAAGTGCTCAAAGAATAATTTGAAACTGTAATCTGAATATATGGGAGCAAGCTTAAAGCATGTTGACCAAACTGTTCCATACTGCAGAAACCTTCTCATGATTAAGAAGGATCAAACAATAATAATGCAAAGGAATCAAACCATGTCTCCTAAAGAAAGAATTCTAAATGCCGGATTAAAAAATCCGAATAAAATAAAATGGATAAAATAAAACATTTGTACGAAGGAAGCTGAGACTGCATTGATTGCGACGTGATCTGCAGGCGTAGCCACAGAGCCAGAGCAGTGACTTCCTTACTGAGGGTTTAGGAGTCTAACTTTAGGCATCTAAGTCGACAAAGGGCTACCACCTTGCGCTGGGAAGCTACTGCATTGCTTACAGATAGCTTTAAGGATACATGTCTGAAGGGATGGCATTCTTGTTTCAGTTAGTGGAACACTTAGCACCCGTGTCAAAATATTCTCAAACTGAACATCAAAAACTCTAAATTAGACATGGAGATATAAGGCCAGCTACTACATTCACTTTAATTTTGGGAAGACCGTAGGGATGTTGGTAGCTTGAATGCATTTTCAACAGATAAGAGTTTGATTATTTCAGAATTAGAGTCTTGGGGTCTCAGCCGTAGGTTTTGTTTTGTTGTTTTGGTTTTTTTTTTAATACAGGGGAGGTAACAAATTACCCCAAAGTATTAATTTTTCACTTCTGATTTTCTGTGTATTAAGTTACAAAAATTACAATGATGTAATTGAGTAGTACGGCAGCAAGGTATGAATAGCACAGAAATTATTTGAGTTATATACAAATTGATTTCTGAGATTTCCTTAATATCTTTGAAAATATAAAGCGAACTGTAGATAATGCAAAACCTTTCTATGTAAATTTTACAGGCTGTAATATTTCTGTGTAACATACAAAAAAGTCCACATCACCTTACCTTGCAGCAGGAAAATAAAACGTACTGTTACTATTTAAACAAAACTATTAATCATATACTACTTTCTTCATCTTGGTTTGGTGGTATTTAAATGGAATTTAATACAAATTCAAGGAGAGCTATGCTTAATGCAATTAATAATTCCAGGTTATCATCACCTCTAGTTATTTCAGTTTGATTTCTGTTTGTGTAAGCTTATACAAATTCTGATTTTGAACAGGG
This sequence comes from Buceros rhinoceros silvestris, assembly GCF_000710305.1. Classification (NCBI taxonomy): domain Eukaryota; kingdom Metazoa; phylum Chordata; class Aves; order Bucerotiformes; family Bucerotidae; genus Buceros; species Buceros rhinoceros. The sequence continues at coordinate 86,638 of NW_010412524.1, read as the reverse complement.
CTGACAGATTCACTGTTAGGAGTTTTTTTTTTTAAGACCTACTTTATTTCTTCAATATTTCTTCTTAATTTTAAAACTGCATTGACATTCTAGATTAATATTTAATCTTAAATGATCTCTACATGAAAGTCTGATGTTGTTATTCTATATGATTAAGAGAAACTATACTTTTTAAAATTAAGAGGCAGGAAAGCGTGGATACTTATGCCTTTAACAACCGGCATGGCCGAAGAGCCCCTTTTCAGAAAAACATGGCATTTTGCTCACGCTTCTTTTGGAAATGCGTTTATCTGTTTATCACAGTTACTTAAGCACTTTGTTTTAGTTGAGAACAGTTTGCTCTCCTCCAGATGGGGTAGCTTTCTTTTGGGCAAAGCAGGTGGTCAATGGCAAATTCAGACAGAACACTGGGAGCTAAATTAAGTATGTATTTCCTACCATTTGGGAAATGAAGTAAGGTGTCTGTCTTACCATTTGGGAAACCTAGCAGAAGGGAGGTTTTTCGGTTACTGGTTTTGTTTTGGTTTGGTTCGGTTTGGGTTTTTTTTCTTTTTTTTCTGGCTGATGGTATTTGCTTTGCTTGTGGATGCTACTGTGTCATGTTTCCTTCAGAAAGAACTGACCGGGACTGGGGGTTGCCCTTTCCCTGGAGAGCCACGAGTGGGACAGCCTCTGGCTGAGCGTTTGGAGCACAGCAAGGAAATTGCCCACTGCTGAGAAGAGTAGGGAGTGCACAGAGAGCGGGACTTTGCAGGAGGTGTGAAGAAAGGCTGCTGAAGGAGTCAGAGCGGTGTTTCTGCAGTTACAAAGGCAACATACTGATGCCAAGTCTGGAGAGAAGACCTGATGTGCATGAAGGTAAGAGGTTTGTAAGGATCTTTTAATTCTATCTTGTCTTACCTTGACATTTTGAATTTTATCTGTTTTAAAGACATGGTTGTCATTTGTCCAAATGTAACCGTAATTAAATACAACAAATAACTGTAATTAAATACAACAAATACAAAGTATGTGTAAATACAGCTCCTATGTTTATAACACTTTTTGGTCTTATATAGGTGCTTGAAGTTTCACCGCAAAGCTTCTGAAGCTTCTGGTAAGCTTTGGCATTAAAAATCCTCTGATGCTTGCTTAGGTTTTATACATAATCTGCAGTTCATAAACCAATGTGAAGAACCTCCCAGTTCCTGGTCTCTGCACTTCATTTTGTTCTCACTCATGTAAAATATTTGGCTCATGAGTAAATTTTCAAATTTTCACTATTAGGCTTAGATTCTTTCACAGTTCAGGTCTAGTTAGTATATGACTTTCAATTTAATCTTGTGTTCTTTTAGTCTTAGTTTTTAGTATTTTTCTTTAAGATGAGTTAAAGTATGTCAGCTGACATCATTCATAGGTACAAGACAAAATAATCATATGAATTTGAGTTTGACAGAGATTTTCTTCTTGGATTATTTTCTGGTATTTTGTTTTTGCAAATAACTGAACTGTACGTGCCCATCAAATACTAAGGCCAAAGAAAAATACAACATTTTTAACAGGAATCCAGTTGCCTCCAGCATACTACTCTGTGTTTTTAAAATAAATGGTTGATAAAATAGTAGCTTGTTCTGTTCCAAGTAATCCTTCCTGCTGGTGATTTGCTGCAAATCATACTTGTGGGTAATCAGGCTACTGGAATAAAAACTACTGTACCCTTTGCACAGTATTTCATCTACAGAAGAACTGTAATATTTTAACTATGATCCACTACTCACTGCTTTGTAATCTACACAAAAGTAGTAAAATTATTTAATAGCATCACTTTTATGGTATATCCTGCAGAAAAATTTCAAATAGCGTATTTAAAATAAATAGTTTTCCTACTTAATTAGAGTGGGTTTTGTCATGTGGAAAGGGCCAGCATCTCCACAAGTCAAGCAAACAGGCTGATTTGATTTCCACAGATTTCTTTTGGTCTCATCTGTTTTTTTTTTTTAAAAATTGTGACTGTCTCTCTCAGATAGAGACCTTGTTACAATAATCGACCCCTGTGTCACACTGAGATACAATCTTAACAGGATTTTGCTTTATGCTTTGTGCGGATGGCTCTGAATCAGGTGTTAAATGTGGTTTGAAAGAGCAGGGTTCCACCATTAACCTGGCTGTGCTCTTCCTACAAGGTGCAGTGTAAGGCTCTCTAAATAGTCTAAAGGATGGTGGAAAAGCAGTCTCCATCCACGGCTTTTCATATTGGATTTGATTTTTAGGTTGGCCTAGCTGTAGGTATTAGACTTTAAGTCACAACAAAGATCTTCACTTTTCCACAGGGTTTTCTGCAGTGTGGTTCAAGATTTGCTTATTGTTCAGCGTTGGTCATTACTGTATTTCTGTACCATGGGAGGATTTCTAACATGTATGTTCCTTGGAGCAGTTCATTAGTGTTTACTTACACTTTAGAATAGAAGTGTGCCATTTAAATTGGCGTAACTAAGCAAGCTGTGGAAGTAAAAATAGATCTAATTTATACTGCTGCCATCTAGCATGGGAATTTGCTGTTGTCATTTTGTATTTCACCAAATTCTTCTCTCAAATAACTCATAGCAACGTCAAACGAGGAAAACATGATGTATTTTTGCAAACTGATACACAAGAGGAAATTGTTTGAAGACTATTTGATTTCAAAGAACCCCAGACAGCTGTATACAAACCTCTTAACAGCCCCAAGTGATTATCCTTAGAGAAAAAGCAACTGGCCACAAGCTGAGCACTGGTTTTGCAGAGGATCTTTGTTCTGGGTTGCTTACGCTTACCTTACACTTTCCAAGCCATTAGCCAAGATCCGATAACCACCTTGATATCTATTAAGTTTTACTGTGTAGTTTTCAAACACATGCTGCAGATTCCTGTGGGTTCAGACTTTGACTATAGTCTGAATTATAAAGTCCACACATTTCCTTTAAGACCAGAGACCCACCTAGTCTGAATGATCTGCTTACCAAGAGTCCTGGAGCTTAAGTACGTTCATTGTTACAAGATCAGTTTGGGAAAGCTCGATTAAACATCATCCACATACAACCTCCCGAATACCATCTCTGTCCACACTGTTCAGACTAGTCCATTATTTAGTGGTGGCAATCAGCCATGCTGATGTTTTCCTGACAATTTAAGAAAAACATTCACAAATTTTTTTCAAAAATTCCAAAAGGCAGTTCGAATTTGATGCACTTGAATCTTAAAAATTTGTGCTGCAATAAACACCGCTTTGAGCTAAGTTCTGTTTCTGTAAGTGTTAACTATAATTAAAGAGCAGTCAGGATTAATTTACTAAATGAATAAAACTCAATTTGATTTTGATGGACATAAGAAGACTATAGCAAGATTAGATGATCCAATTAGGGTACAGAAACAAGACTGTGTAGCATGGGTGACCTGTCATTAACCTTTAATAACAAACAGAAGAATGGTTGTTATGAGTATTCCATCAAATAGTCAATCTCAGACAACTCGTATATCAAATACATCAATACAACGGTTCACTGCGAAGTGCCACATAGAAAACCAGTCAGTCATAATGATCAGCTTATGGATGGTTCACCTTTAGAGAGTGCTCTAGAAGAGGCGAGCTGCAGGTGCCTTTTGCCAGGGAGAACTGTCCTGAGTAGTTTCCCATGCAGTCTTTATGCTCTACCTGATCTTATTTAGCATTACATGAAACTATGTGATGATAATGTCAGATGGTCAGGTCTTAAAACTTAGGACTAGGTTTTACAATACTCAGCTAAAGAAATCATCATCCTCATTTTGAATAAAATGTGCTGTTTACCAACTTTCTTTAAAGAAATAATTATTTTAGCCTCAGTTCAACAGGACTGATGATCAAAGGAAAAAGTGCCACTCCATAATGCTAAAGGTCAGAATGAGTTAAAGTTTTGCCTTTGTAGTCTACTTGTTTACGTTTTGAGCACAGTTCTGGAAAACAATACAGACGTAAAACTATTATTTCCCTCATCGTTGCCCCCTTACATCCCCACAACCCAACAGACTCTCCCTAGCATTTGTGCATAATGTCAGTTTTGAATGACTGCAGGATTGTCCTTTTTAAAAATGTTTCACAACTGATGTAGCAAAAATAGAATTATTTTGAATGACATTATCAATTTATTATGATATTTGCAAAATATGTTTATTCATAGAATGTATGTGTACAAGGCTATATAAATCTTAAAAATAATAGTGGGTCTAGTTGTTTTGGTGTTTAAAAAGTAGGTAAAATAGATTAAAAAATTAAAATATATAAACTTTTTTATATTTATGAACTGTATAAAAAGATGGTAAAATGATCAGTTTTCCTTAGACTTTTATTAAACTATTAACACATTAAATACAAACATATCCCGCTAGACAGTTAATTTCAATTTAGAAATAATTTTTATGAGAAAACACTACTTTTATTGCACTTGAACATTTTAATGGCAAATTTGAAATTAACATTTTCTTACTTTATTTAGAATTTCCATTTTTTATCATGTTTCTTTGGAAAATTGTACTGCTGAAAATTCACAGTTTTATTTCTCCTCTGTTATTCTTTTTGTTATTTTTGATAACAAATACAAAAAATGAAAAGCATGGAAACATTTCTTTTCAAAAGTCTATCGTTTTCTTCCCTTTTTCACTGTGGAAGCGTCTAGACCTCTTTCAAGATCAGAACAATTGTTGATAGGCAAAGAAATGAAAATATACAGTCTTGTCTGTATCTTAATGAAATTTGAAGGAAAAAGAGAAAGAATACAGAATTATAGAAATGAAAGAGGAAATATTCTCTCAAAGGAGGTTTTAAAAATTATTTTGTATTCTTGGAAAAGAAAGTTATCTTTTCCAAAAGAAAAGGAAGGAGTGCTTCACCACCATCCAGTGAGCTGAAACTCCCTTGCTTAGCTGTGGTTCCTGTGTATTGAATAGCTTCACTGTATTTCTCTAACAGGAGCTGTCTAGGCTCCTGATGAACATAAATAAACTTTCAGTATTTATTTAATTCTATGGCACAGCATCCCTCTAACTACATTGCTTTAGGAAAGATCACCTTTTTTTCTCCTGAACCTTCCTCCTTCTAGCAGCATTTAACACTTCTTTGTACTCTAAGTGACAGTGAACTCTCCACCCCTGCCTACCCTTTCCCTTCTAAAGATGATTCTATCATACTTTACTATAGTTGTTTATTTTCCAAATTGAAGAAGCTGAAGTTCTTCCTCAGTGATTCATGCTCTTGGTGGTTCTTGCCCTCCTCTGAGTCTTTCCCAGTTCAATGATCTTCTGGAGATACGGAGACCAGAGCTCCTGCCATTCAAGATGTGGGTCAGACAACTTTTTACTGAGTGACATAGTAATATACTTTTCCCTTAACTAATTCCTAATGGTTGATTTCCCTTTTCAACTGACAGAGTGCATCAAGTTGATGTTTTCATGGAATTTCCATCATAACCTGAAGATCTCATACTTCAGTGACAGTGGACAGCTTAGGGACCATTCCTTACGTGGAGTGTTAGGACTTATTTTGGATAGGCATCCATCCAGGATTATCAAAACTAAATTTATTCTGTTTTATTGCCCAGACCCTGAATCACATGAGATCCTTTTTGACGTTCTTAAGAGTTGGCCTTTGTTTCGCTACACTTGAGTCATCAGAAGATTTGTCACCTGGCTACCCTTCTTCCAGGGACATGAACAGCATGAATCCTGGGTTAGATCATTCCATCGACAAATCTCCTTCCACCACAGGAATCGACCACCTCTTCCTACCCTCCGTAGAGCAGTACAGTGTTTAGCCATACTATAATCTCTTTTATCCCATGACTACATAGTTCCTTTGAAAAACATCTGGACTTTCATGGAAAATGTCTTTATCTTCCTATATCTACATTCTATTATTGAAGACTTAAAAGAAGAGTCACATGACTAATTTAAAAATGCTAATAAACACTGAAAATATAAATGAATCATCTCCATGTTTTTCTGGAAGAGAACTTGATACTTCTCCAATAAGATTCAATATGATTACTGAAAAAATTATTGTATTGTTTTAAATGTTTCTCATCATTCTTATGTAGACAGTCTTAAATTTAGACTTTTTGATACTCAATTATACTAATAAGCTCTTTCTTATCCTGTCTGAAAATTCTGGTTTTCCTACTTAATGCTTTATTTTTGGTCAATTATTATCCCATGAAAAGTCCTGTAAGGAATTATTTGAGATAATATTTCTTTCTAATGATTAAGGAAAGGAAATATGGATCCGTACTGGACACAGTTCTTTAGGAAGAAGAAATAGAAGAAACTTTATCTTAAAAATGGAAGTGTCACAATAGAGCAGAAAAGAACAGGCTGGAATTGTTGTTAGAGACAGCTGCACACAGGAAGTGAGAAGAAGACTAATGCTAAATAGAAGTGAAGCAAATACAGCCGAGTATGTTTAAAACTATAAACTGGAGATAGTTAAAGGATTTTCTGTAGGTCATCACTCACTGACAATTCCTAGAGGTCATATGTTACTACAGTAATGGTAACAGGAGAAAGCAGTCTTTTCCAAGCTGACCATAACCAATTATATTGTGCTTAACATTCAGCTGTTTTCTTTTTTGTTTCACTTAAGACACAACATCTGGAGGACCTCATTAAGTGAAGGTTAGATAATCCACTAATAAACTATTTCATTAAGAATTCACCAGCAGGAAAAGTACTAAAGATGTTATTTTTCTTTACTCACGTTTATTAGACAGAGAAAAGAAAGCACAGCAGTTGCTAAAATATTATGCGTCTTTGAAAACACACTTTAAAAACAAACTTACTGTAGTTAGAAAAGGCCAGCCAGAGAATTTGCAGCTGTAACTTAAAGTAGCGCATTAATGCTGCAGAACCCTTCACCTAGCTGCTTTCTTCCGTTCAGATTATTTTGTCATTCTCTTATCCATTTTAAAAGTTAAAAAACAGTGAAATGCATTGGTTTTGCACTGTATCCATCTGCCCTTTTTATACCAGCATCAGAAGGGAATTTTTTTCCCTAACTTTTTATACATAGACTAGTGGACATACAATATTCTTTGACAGTGAACCTGTAGTGCACTCATCCTGGGCTGCCTCAGCATGTATTTAAATCATTTTAAGAGCAGTCTAATATGAAATACCCCTTGCTGTAATAAAACTATCTGTTTTGGTGAGGGTGCTGGCTTTCTTCTGAGATGACTGCTCCTGTTCAGTATCAACTGGGTTGAGACCTTCTTAACACGTTTCACTTGTGATCTTTTAAAGCTGTCAGGGTGGAATGATTTTCAGTCACTTCGCTCTGCAGTGGATTTAAAATAATGTCCCAAAGGTGGTAGATTAATAGATTAAAAAGGCAAAGTATTAATCTAAAGCACCGTTCTGTCTCCTTACCCATAACTTACAGTATAACTGTCATATGATTATGGCAGTTCTCCGATGAAACAAAGTGCCTATATGTTGTTCTCTGTAAAGCATTTCACTGACTGGTGCACTTGTTATTTCAGCACGTTATTCTGTACGAAGCAGAACAGTTAACTAAACTGATTTTTGCAAAATTAAAGACCGTATGAGCATATATCTTGATTATTTTTACACATTTGAATATGGACTTAATTATGTGTAGTAAATCTGAGCATTAATTGGAAGAAACAATTTTCTCGGGAGCTTGAAATATGTTCATTGTATAGTGCCGAGTCTCAAGAAGGTAAAGAGTATTTTAATGCAAAACATGTTCATTGACTTCAGGTTTTGCTCAATAGCATGGCCAGACAGATGGTCGAAGCAAACTACTCTTTGTACGGAATATGAAAATAATTTTTCCCTTTACTAATTGTGATGGAGGAGATTCTATGTTCTCCTGTTTGTTGGTGTGTTTAGGGGCTACAAAAATATTTTTAGTATTTAGTTTTTTGTTTTTGTTTTGGGGGTTTTTCTTTATAGTAAAGTTTAAACACCTCATGAGTTTGCTCTGTAAAATTGCTTTGCTAGGCTAAGACTCAGATTACTTTAGCTAAGGAGTTCCAAAGATACAACCCTCTCTAAAATTATCAATTTGACATCTATTTTTAGAATTTTCTTAGAGTAGTTTTTAAAAATAAGTCACTTGTGTCCACTGCGGTTCATGGTTCCTGCCCATCACTACGAACAATCCCATGAACCTGATATTTTAGAAGGAATTGAATTTAACTTTTGACTCTGTAAAATGATGCTTTGAAGCATTATGAGTAAACTATGGAGCCTCTACTTGTTTTAAGTCTTAATACTGGCTGGAAAGCAAGTAACCTATGACTGTAAGGTGCAGCCTATTTTCTGCCAGTATCTGAAATCTGTTGGAATATCTGTTAGCATGTTTGGTGAGACAGAGGCTGTGTAAGTAGAACCACAAATGTCAGTTGGCTTCATTTGGAGGTTTGGATAATGCTCTTCTCTAATCATACTGTATTATTTCTTATGTATTATAGTATTTCTTATATATGCTTCCACTTTTCAGACATATGAACTACAATGAGATTTCACGGCACATGTTCACTGGTGTTTTTCACATTTAAGTCACTGCTCTCAAAAGACATGTCAGGAAATCCACACAGTTGTCATCTCTTGGTATGAGTATATATGAATTTACATCTCTATGTGTGTTTGCATAGGCTGCTGTACCTCCCCAGTACAGCAGAGCCAAAGCTTGATATCTTATCTGAAGGAAGAAAACAAATAAACAAAAAACCCCATTAAAATAAGTATTGATTTGAGCATATAAAAAAAAGGTAAGAAAGAGTCTGAGAAATAATTTACAGAAGGCATAAAAATTGCTAATTATTTTTAAATATATCAGGAGTAGAAAGCTTGAATGTCTGAAGGGAGCTCAGAGGAGATAATTTTATAATAAAAATTAGATCTTTTTAAAAAAGTTTTATTTAATAAGATAAGTTTTGAGATGTTCAGACAAAATAATTCTTGTTTCTGTGTGCAACTCATAGGATCTGTCTCAAACTAAAGATATATGCAGAAGGAGCTGAAGAATAAATCAATAAACTGAACTCTAAAAATTGTCAAAAGCCAGCTCACGATCACCAGTCTCTCAGATTCTACAGGTTGCCTTGGATGAAGTAGCTGAAATATTAACTGTAGTATATAAATTCCCTTGTAACACAGACAACATGCAGTTTTTTAAGAGATCGTTCAGGGATTAATATAAGTCTGTAAGGTATGTATGCACCCAGCATATTGGTAGAAAATACAGTAAAGTATAGAATTAGATAAAATAGGGATAAATGTAATATATTAGGAATAAATATAATAAGGATTATAATATATTAGGAAAGAATTATCAAGTTGTTGTGAGAAGAATTCTAAACAATTAATATCCACAGGTATGTGGGTAAGGAAGACCAGCTGATGCAGCCATTTGGTTATCCAAAAACATTTTTGTTTTCTTCTCCATAAGTCCTTGAATTGACTTGTTGTGAGATAAAATAAAATCTTCTCACATAGATGAAAAATTGGTATGAGAAAAATCATGTAAAAATACATTTTAACAGTGGAAAGAGATCACCAGTGGAGTCTTACGTGGGTCTATATCATATATGTGCTGTTCACATGATTTAATAAATGTTTTAAGAAGAAAGCGAGCAGTGAGGTGAAAAAATTCACAGGTGTTACTAAGTTAATCAAGGTTATAAAAATGAGAGACACCTGCAAAGTACTGCACAAGGACACAGTCATGATGATGAGTGAGTGACAGACCAAATGGCAGATGAAAATTGGGGTAGATAAATTTGAAGTAGTATGTATGAGGGAGCACTCCTAACTTCACAGTTCAATGAAAGCTATACTCAACACTGGTTAAAAAAGAAAATAAAATATTATGAAGTCCGATGACAAACAGAACTCAAAATTGAAGATGTTACTTGTGCTGCATAAATCCCCCATCTGCATCATTAATTTTTGATGTACAACTGGTATACCAGATTCATAAGGAGGACAGGATCTAGGAAAATCAAAGGACAGCAGAGACGATCAGAAGTATGGAGTGACTCCTATGCAAGTAAATATCTCATATGACTGTGATTTTTCTGTAAAGAAGATGTCATAAGAGAGATGTGACACAGGTCTATATATTCATGATGGGAAGGTGAGAAGAACAGTTAGCACTGTTTCTTCTGCTGCGATAACTTTAAAGTCATCAAATGAAATAAGCCATTGGCAGGTCCCAAAAAAGGAAGGCAGTTTTTCTTGTAACATGTGGACTGCGTGGATTCCTCTCCCCAAATCATATTTTGAGTGTTAGAAATTCACCTGAGATAAAACATGATTGGACAAACTAATGGAAGAAAAAATTATGAATATGAAAAGACTGTTTCTGGCTCAGAAGTTTGACTTGTAGGATGACAGGTTACCCAGCAGAAACATCAGCACAAGTTTGTCCTGTTTCCTAACTGTTCCAGAGGTGTCTTCTGACAAGTATTGTCAGAGAAAGGGTTACAGGGATCTTTGGTCTGACAAGGTGTTGCTGTGCTAGTGTTTTCATCTGTTCATTTCCTTTCAGACTCTGACTGCTCAGAAGCTCATGTCCCAGAAGACACTATTACTCATTGACAGCAGACAAATGGGTGTGGTGGCTCAGGTTGCTCTTACTCTGTTAAAAAGAAGAGGTCGAGCCACATGAATACTGGCTTGCCATAAGCTTGCATGTGTCAGCTGCTTGTAGAGTGAGCCTGATGTCATTTTGCTTTCTGTTCACACTGTTAACATGAAGAGGAGGAGGTACAGGAAGACTAAAGACTCTATTAGACCAGCACAGAGCCTGCTTTATGAGGAGCTGGTGATAGGGAGACCCACACTGATGAGTATGAGAAGACAAATACAATCTCCAGAGCTAATTCCCATTTGGATGCATTGCAGAGACACAAACTGTGAGTGAACTCATAGCTCCAGTGCATGTGGGCAGTCATGAACAGTGAGTTAAAGCACACATCTTTGGGCTGTCAACGTAATTCTGTGCGGGCTTCCTCATGCAGCTTGCCTCCTATCCCTAACGCTTACTTCATTCAGTGTTGTAAAGGTGGTGAAGGAAGAGGAAGAAGAATGGTCTGTGTTACTGAAAAATATGTGCTATATCTTTTCTTCTTCTCTGCTTTAAAAAATACCCAGCACCATGCACAACACCCAAAACCAGGTATTGCACAAATTGTAAATTAAGAAAAAAACCACATTGCAGCACCTCAATAGAGAAATGCGGGAGAGACCACAACTAGAGAAATTTCCTGCAATGACTAATGCGAGATATAATGGACCTGTTTGGAAATGCATCAGTTCACTGAAAATATAAACAGAGGCAATAAAAGAAGAGAAAGAGAGGCAAGATATCTGGCAGTCTAATTTGCAGTTTACTATGGGAAATAACCTGGCTGAAGGTGAGGAAAGAATTGTTCAAACAGAAGCCTTTAAGGTATCTTCACATGCTTTCTCAGATGCCTGGGGCAAGAGCCCTGCAGGGCACTGTCGGTTTCCAGAGGGACCTTTTTGTAAAACTCATTTTAGAATTAAGGAAGTGCTCCTTGGTAACTCCAGGTAAGTTAAACACATTGCAGAAGGAAGACGACGTGCCAGTTTGGACAAATTGCAAGAGCTGAATGGGAAGTGTATTGAAAAGCAAATTTTTAGTCAAGGAAGACACAAATACCAGAAAACAGGCATTACTATTTACTTTCTTAGACAACGAATAGGGGTCCAGAGGATGGTAGAAAGCCAAGCTGTAGCCCATTGTCAAGCTATGATCTCTGTCATGCTGAGTGACTTTATTTGATATAGCAGTAATCATACCATATACTGACTCTGATAAAAAACACTATTTTGAGCAGCAAAAGATTAAAAAATTCTGAATTGAATATACTCAAGACAGAAGTAGTTCTCCCTTTATTAGGCTAGAGATATGTTACATAGCCTGAAGGGATATCACACTAGAAAAAGAGCATGATTGGTTTCTCTGGTGGCTATTCAGATCTTATCTGGAAATGAAAGGTGAGAGGTGAGACTGGAGAAGGTAGGTAAAAATGTCAAAGTTGTTTGGTTATATTTTTTTTTTTTTTTGAGGGCGTAGTGTTTCAGATGCAGACCTGTTTTTTTTCTCTAAACAGACTATTTTGAGCAGGAGCTTAGCAGATACCCTTTTGTAAGTACTTGTAATATGAGAAAAATACCCATAAAATATGTCTGGTTTTTCTTTTACTTTCTTCTCCCAGTTTAAGAACAGTTTAGAAAACAGGGGCCAGAATCTGAAAGAAGCAGCAAGTATGGGTAATGTAATGATAATGTAATGGGTGATGGTGAGCAACTGGGAGGCTAAGGTATACAAGGATATTTAAATGGTCACCTATCCTGGAAGAAGGAGAGTTCATGCTTATCTGGTTATCATTAAACCCTAGTCATTTAGTTTCAAGAGCAAATAGTTATTACCTTCCTTAACCTGAAAAGCAATGAGTTGCATAACTGACAAGTCTTTCTCATTCTCTTAATGTAAATTTGTGCTACCCACCTGTTTTAGCTTCCTTTTAGACCTTTGATGGTAATATCAAATTGCATTGGGCAAAAAGAGATCTTTACAGCACACTGCTAAAAACAGGTTAGTTAAATGGTGAGTGCCTTTTTGAACTCGTTTATACACAATTTAATGTTTTCTCCATTAATATAGTATGTTAATACTTTGTTACTTCTCTCTCATATGCTATTCAGCGCAGTCGCATATTTGTAGCACCAGTAGTCCCCACTGCTTTAGCTGAGCCGTAAGCAATGGAGAATCTGTGTACATGCTTCAACACACGTTCAGCAGTACATGTATGCTGGATATTGGATGGTGTTGTCTTGTCTTGTTTTGCCTTAGCTAATGTCCAGTGCCTGATAAAAGTCCAACCACATCAGTACATGCATTACAGTCAAACCTTGGCAGACGGACCTGAATTTTTCTAAAGAATCCTTATCAGATTTATTTGAAATTTTCTATTTTTCATAAAATTAATTCTCTACGACTTCCTGTTAACTTCAAAAGGTATCAGTTTGTGAGCATCTCTTGGCCTCAACTTCTTCAGGTTGTTTTTTGACAGACAGTTTCTTTTTGCATGTGAAAGTTGTATGGGAGTTGAGCCAGTGGTGCTCATTGTTCCTTGTGTTTGTCATGAGACCTGAGTCCAGGGTCACAAAGGAAGGCGCATTCCTAGGGAAGGAGCTGGGAAGTCGGTTGCAGACAGTTGCTTCCTATCACTTCAGATCACTCAGATGTGAACTAGCTCCAGCAGGAAGATGTGCAGTCACATTAGCACAGCACTGCGCCTGAGGGAATGATTCCCGCTGGATTCAGATATTTGGCTCTTTTGCCTTGCAGCTCCCCCAGCTTCTCTGGGTAGAAAGCTTGTGGGGGAGGAGAGAGTGAAATGTTCACGACTGGCCGATGAGTCCTTTTTCCCTTATCAGTGAGGAGCCTAGGATTTGGCTTCTTGCTCTGTGCATTTTAGATGCAATACTCGTTTAAAATGCACGGGCAGGTCTGAAATTTGAAGCACTAGAATCTTCACTTTTTCTACCCCATAAATCTCAGGCAAGTTACCTAATCTCTAAATTTGATTTCTGAAATCTCTGAAAAATCTTGCTGCTAGAGTTTATAATGGTGAATCCAAAGTAATAATATTCTCTTATAACATTGATCTTAAACTAAAGATTAACATAAACTGCTTACATTATTCATAGTATGTTGGTTTTGTTAAGCTTGGGAAGATGAAAACGGTACAATCACAAACATGTTAATTTGAAGGTAACCATGTAATATCTTAGGATCTATTTGCTGCCTGTTACCAAGACAAAAAATATAAAAATATCACCTTGCTCCTATCATTCAGTAAAATAAAAAAAATAATAAAATAAATCTTTCATTAGATAAGGAAAAAAAACCCCAGTAATTGTGGGAAAGCACAATCTACAAAGCGACACCTATGAGGGCAATTAGAATTTTTAATATTTTCCTTTCCATTAATGAAACCTGCTCTGATGTGTTCATGTGCTGGTGGGCTATAGACATTTTATGATATCCAAACAGAAAAGGCTTTTTAGGCAGGCTTACTACATTGTCTACAGCGATGCCTCCCATCCCTGTCCGTGTAAAACCAAGGCCCAATGCTCAATAACTGCAGAAACATCCCATTTAAAAAAATCCGTGCCTTGATTTCCTTAACTTTTTTCAATCTAAGAAAATAATTTCCTAAGAATGTAGTTATTTAAAGGCACTTAAAATCAGTGAAAAATTTTCATTCTTTAGCGATGGAATTGTGTATCCCTTCTATAATTTCTGTAATAATTTACAATAATATCAGTAAAAGTTAGTGTCTAAATATATTAATCAGGTAATTTATTTTCCAATCTCTTTGCTTTGTAGTGGAAGTGATTTCTGCAGAATTACCAAAGGCCTGGCAGCAAGAGGCATGCAATTTTTTTTTACCTCTGTACGTGAATACTGCACAGTCTTAGTTAATCTAAAAACATTTTAAGAATTCTTGTTGACTTTCTATGATTCTTGATAAACAGAAGTATTAAATACTTAAGGTGAGGCAGTGATTGCTGCTTACAACTTTTTACCATGATTTAAAAGTTGTTCATAACTCTAATAAATATTTATCATCACAGGTCAACTGATAAAAAAGGTTTTATTGTAAGCGATAAAAAAATTTCAAGAGGACCATTTCTCTGTATTAAGCATCGAATACAGTCCCTTTGCTGGACCAGAATACGACATTGCCTTCTGTTTTCAGCCATTGGCAAGTTATTTCTCATTGTACATTTCTACATTTAGAGGTAAGTACTTTGGGATTTAACAATGCAAAGGACAAGCAGCTGTTTTATAACCACTTCAAACTGTTTGAGTCACAGATGAGAATAGTGTTACCCCGATTCCTGGACAGTGTTTCTTTGCATCAAGTACCACATGGCTAGATCCAAATATTCCCATTTCAGAATCTGCGCACCTGTTTAGACCTGCCCTTTCCCAAAGAAACTTTGTCTTAAAACGCTAGGGGCTCTTCAAGGTGAGAGTAACTGTTTATAGGAGGAATTTTATGGCTTTTCACCCACACCCACACCGACCTCCTTTCAGCTACTGCTCTGCCAGATGCATTTAATTATTACCATAAACTGTAAACACTACTGCATGACCATTTCCCCCTTAGCAAGATTGTGTGTGTGAAAAAAGTAAACAGATTGTATAACAAAGTGTTCTCTAGCTGTCAGCAAGGGCTTTGAAAATAAAACACTTCCCTCCCGACTCACAATTGGCTGACAGTCGGCACATAATGAATAATAGCTCCTGGGGACCAGCAGAAAGATGTGTGGGAAAACTTTAATTAAAAGCTTGTCAGTACAATTTTACCTGGGTGACATCACCTGACTGAAATCCTGCTGCTGGGCTTTGTTGTCTATAGGATCGCAGGTAGCGCACTTGTTTTGCTGACAGGAAACAATTCAAAAAGTACTTTAAAACACTGGGGGGAAGACGCTCTGCTGCCAGTAAAATATAATCCATTTGTGGTGTTCTAATTTTCTAATTAGCAGCTGGAGAAGGCTCTTCGCCATTGCGGGAGGGGGGTGACAAACAGGTTTTTGTAGCTCGTTATCTATGATGCCCTCTTGATTATGTATGTTCTTGACATTCCATTCCAGAAAATTGTGTTCCAAAATCAAATACTTTTCCAAACGTAGACAGCTGGGCTCGAGCCAGAAGAAGAGACCTAGCATCAAATTCCCAGCTTGAAGTTCTTTTATATATATTAAATCAGCACCAAATCCAAACAGCCTGAAATTTCACAGCAGAGGATTTTCAGGCTGTGCAAAATTCCTAAAGAACAGGATCTTTGTGGTGGTCTAGCACAATAAAGCACATAGTCTAGGAGAAGAGTTGTGGTGATGGATTTGATTCTGCCCAGCTCGAGCTGGTGGTAACGAACGCAATGAGGTGCACCCATACTTTTGTATGCCTGTTTCTGTGAAGTGGCAATGGGAATTTGAAAGCCTGAACTTGGTCCTGAAGTTATAATTAGTAATATACATGGAAAGAAACTCTCATCTAACACTGCTGAAATCATTAATACTAGCAAAGCTTGGCTATTTTACAAGTAATTTGTAGTAATGGAGAGTAGTTTCTCATAATTTAGTGCTAATTAATTCAGTTACATCATGATCTAGCTCAAGCCCTGATCTGACTTTAATGGGAATGGGCTGGGTCTGATCCAGAAGCTGCTGAGGCCACTGGGAGACTTCCCATTGATTTTGAGAGAACTTGGTTTGAGTGTGTAGATGCGTGGAATTTATTTACCTGACAGAGGAAAGACTCTCACTGAACTGTGTGTTTGCCTTCCTTATGAACATTCTCGCAATTACCTTAATTTTATATAATTATGATTTGCCAAATGTTGAGGAAAGTATTATATCTAATTAGTGGTGAACAAAAGTAAACAGGAGCTTTATTTTCTTATTACATGCTAGAATTAGACGCTGTTCTTGGGCATGTATATGTGAGTAATAACACACAGAGTAACTCCCAGGTAAGACTAAAGACAAGGCTTCTAAACTCAAGCATTTCTAATATAACTTTTCTGAGCCAAGCACTTAGTGTGAAGGTTAATGAAAAAGGTTTTATTACTTATTTTGGTAGAAGAGGCTGGAGTTGGGCAAACAAGAAGAAAAACAACTGCAGCAATTACTTAAGATTTTTCCTTATTCTGTGCTGCTTTTACACATTGTGCAATAACATTAAATTCTTTAGTAAAAAATATGCCCATCTAGAGGCTTTCAGTACATGGATATTAAAAGAGAAGCAGGTGCTTTCATACTCCAAAGAATGAAAAAGTGTTATGCTAAAACGTAAAATAATTGTCATTTGTTAGTCAAAATGCTCATCAGTTATTTGGTGATGAGCAATATTTGTGAATTTCAATTACTGATGTGTGATAGATTATTTATCCAGAGCAAGGCATCTCAGGAAGGAGTTTTGCAGCAGCTGAGCATAGGATTTTCAAGGGAGGTTTGGTCTCCCAGTGCTGTGCATGAGTCACGAATTTCTGATTAGGCTAAATAATATTTGGTATTTTGAGAAAAGTCCCCAAAGCCCCCTTCTACACGAGACTCAAATCTGTATGTGGCCAGGCAGTACCCTAACAGTCACGCCAAAGAAAATTCTGTGACTCCATGGCTTTCCCCCTGCCATTCCTCCATTTTGAGTGAAGGAACGGGTGAATGTGTATGGAACAGTGTTTGAGGAATGAGAGGAGAGAAAGCGACATGATGTACCAGACACGGTGTTCAGAACAGCCCTTTGAGGAGAGAGATACTACAGCTTTACTTTCATCTATCTGATGGAGCAGCAAATGGAACTCAGAATTCAAATCCTGAACTGGGGAGCCTTTTTCCATTTCAGTCACTTTAATTTTGAAAGAGCTGTAAACGCAATGCAAAGAAAAGTGCATTGCACCCAGACACTGCGGAAAAACTTTGAACTTTTTACTAAGATCACTCTGTCCAGAAATCCTGCTGCTAAAGGCGGAGCCCAAACCTAGATTTCCTATAAGCTAAGCAGAAAGACAGGGACAAGTTCACTGTGCTTTCAGAGCAGTACAGGCAAACCCTCATTCCTTAAGCTTAGGTTTCCTTCAAATATGCCTTTGCCACATGTTAAAAGGGATTCAGTTTTAGGCAGGATTCACAACATTTATCTGACATTCCTCCTTTCCTTCTTTAGCACTTTTTTATCAGATTACCTGAGGAAGCCATGGGTTTTTGGAATTGACTAAACCAAAAATTAGAATTTTCTCATGCCAGTGTTTCAGTGTTTCAGGTGGAGGATCTGTCATTCATTTGTGTTTATTCTGGCTACCAAAACGTTGTGTCAGTCTTGCCAGTCACTTATTCTTACATCATTACTCAAGAACTCAAGCTTCAGAAAAAATTATCTCTGCTGGGAAACAGTAGTAAATTTGAAGATCCAGGATAGAGAAATCCAGTAGGTGTAGGGAGCAGGAAGAATTTGTTAGTTGGGTCATGAAAGTAGCTTGGTGCTTTAATTCCAATTGCTGTAGTCAGGAATTCTCATCACAGACTTCACAATAATTGTGATTCTCAGCAGGGTTCATGGGAAACATAGTGGATATTCTTTTCCTTCAAGAAGCCGTCCATCATGGTCACACGTTGGTGATACAGTACAAGGATAGTTGCAGTCTTCCCTCTGTGTATAAATCTAATGTGATCCACCACTGTTTTACATAGATGTATCGGTCTAAGCAAACTCTCTGTTGTTGTCATTAGTAAATAAATTCAGTGCCAGGTAAAGCACTAGATCAAGCATGAGAAGACAGGGTTTTGGTTACTGGTGTAGGTTTCCTGTGTGATCTTGAGCAAGTATTTTATGATCTAACTCATTAAAGTGTTAAAGTGATAAGGATTAGAGGCCTACATTTAAAGCTGTTAGTCTGTAGAATTCAGACACCTAAGTGAAGGGCTTTTTTAGCTCTTATGCCTTTTGCATGGCATGTGGGATGATTTAGGAGCTGAAATAACCACATGTCCAAACAGAGCATTTGAGTTTCTAGGCTCAGCAACAAGAGAAGGCTGCAGTGAGAGTGAGTGTGCAGTCAGCCTGTATGAAATTCCCACGTCAGTAAGGAGAAAAGAACCTTTGTCCTTTAGAGTTTTAAGCTCAGAAACTTCTTTTAAAGGAAGATGGGTTTAGTAGCTTAAAATTTACAGTCATCAATAAAACATTAAACCTGTCTCTTGCCTGTTGATGTCTTAATTGCTGATTCATACTTCTTCTTGTGCTGTTTATGTATTCTCTCCTCAATCTTGTATCTTCCATAAGGCAAGAGAGAAAGAATGTCCTGTTTTCCCTTCTCCAGGCTGACCACCTGTAAGCTAAAGTGTTAGCATGCTTCTTTGGGATCTGCAAGGCACAGGTTTGAATTCCTCTGAAGAGGAGTGGTGAAGCCTGCTTTTCATGTTGTGGGTCACCATAACTCTATGGAAATCAAAGCAGCAATACCACTAGTTCACGGCTTTCTGTTTGCAGAGACAACAGTGGCTGCTGCGTTTTGCTGGGAATATGATGTTTCAAGAACACATGCTGCAAATAACTTGACAGGATCAGGCATATCAAGGGTGGCTGAGCCTACTCGAGGGCCCTCAGCACTGACCAACCTCATATTAGCAGTATCATACTTCTGTAGATGTATGGAGTAACTAGGTAACTTACAACCTTTAAGGTCATCCATTATAATAAATATTGGTCTTAATGGCACCTGAGAAAGCTTCAGGTGGCCACAGATTCATTCACAGATGAAGACATAACAGTCTTTTGCCTAAATCCTGTTTAGGTATCTAAACCTTTCAGACGTCTCCCCCTCCCCGCCCTGATCTATTCATAGAAATAGGCTGTGAAATTCTTGTTAATGAGAACAAATATACTCCAAGTATTCCTCCAATCACAACTTATGAGCCTACTTGTGTAGGTGGGAAATATGCCTCTGTGTTGACATTTAGTTATGCCTTGAAGCAGGGCTTCAGAGTTCTTAAAACCATGCCAGTTATACAAGTTAGCAGATGATAGTTGTTTTCATCACCACAGGGTTGTTAGAGAAGCTAGTAAGAAAAGTATAAGCAGACACTTTTATTTATTATTTACATATTATCAAAGTGAAGGAAGCCTCTTTTAATTTAAGAGAGATATGAAAAAAATATAGAAAACAAGCTTTACTTTTGGTTTTGATGAACTGTAAACTTTGATTGTACTTGATGATAAATTAGGTGGCTGGTCTCAGTGTTCAGTCTGATTTACAAGAGATTCCTTTGAAGTGATAAATGCCTATCAGCCTGCAGTGGTGCACTGTAAAACAGAAGGATCTGAACATACTTGACCAACAACACCATGTTTTGTTTCTAACAGATAATTCAAATGATGCAATATAGAGACATTTTAAATCAGTTAAGAGTAGTGAAGACACTGTGCTATATATAAAAAAGGTACTTTAAGACTGACAAGTCTGAAAACATAAGTTAACAGAAAGTCACAAGTCATTCTTGTGACAAGTGCATGAAATCTAAAGAACAGATTCCATATGCTATCATATTTCAAGTTGTATGTCAATGACTTCATCAGAAAGTTATACCCCTCCAGTAGGAGAAATGATACCTTTGAAAACATGTGTGGCTGCATGTAAAAAGTAAGCTCTCCCTGTCTTCGCAGAGAGCCAAGACACTTTCTGCTGAACAGGCAGACAGAAGAGAAAGAACAGATGTAATTATCAATCATATACTGTCATTAGCCCAGCTCTCAGGATCTTCAGAAGAGCAGAGTATATACTGGTCAGTTACTGGTGGAGACCATAGCCGCCTCCATTATAGATTTCTTGTCTGCTGTTTATACTCCAATATAGTGAAGACAGGATTAATTTAAGTGTCTGAGAGTTTAGGCACGAGGATGGCTGCCAAATCCGTAAGTATTTGTTGTCACTTGGACATCTCATGCCAATGGCACAAGTGAGATGGGCTGAGCCACAGAAATCACGGGTATCAGTGTGAAAAATAATCAACATCCTGTCAAGATTCTTATGGCGTCTTCTGTTTGGCATAGCAGACAGTGGATCTGCATAGCTCAGGCCTGCTGCAGAGTTCAGATCCACTCTTTCTGCAAACCCAGAAAGGTCACTTACAGTGTGGAAATAAGGCTTCATATCACTCTTTGAAGGAATCCAAACCCACATCTGTAAGACACCTTATCCAAAGGTGTGTGATAACATGAGACAGAGTTATACACACCAAATATTTAGTTCATTGTTTCTTTGCTGAGCTATTTCTCCTGTAGGAAAATATTTGCATCTATGCTCAGATGCTACAGTGTTGTGGCTAATTACATATTGCTGAAGATAAAGTTGTACCTCGAAGTCATCTTGCCTGTCTTGGTATCTTTTGAATCCAGTTGATTTCCTGTAGACACTATATCTTCTTCAAGTATTAATAGGGCCATTCTTGTGTATTTTTTGTTTTGATTAGGAGCTGTATTTTCTATGCCATTTATATGTGTAGCCTGTAGAACCTGTGCCTCACAAAAACGAGGAAAGCTACCCATCTAACTTCAGTTCCTTCAAGGAAACTTCAAGGAAACATAAGGAAGGAAACACAGAGCTGCACATGCATCCCAAGGTTTAAGGAACAGCAGAAATTACAGACTAATACCAAAGACAACAGCTAGTTCTCCAAGGCCACGAACTAATGGGAGAAACCTTGCTAGAAATTCCCCAGCCTGAATGACTTAGTGACCTCCTCAGAGAAAATCCTAAATTTTCTATTAATAAAAAATTTTATTTCTGCAACTTTGCATCAATGTTTTAGAACAAATTACTTCATCTGGGACTTTGTTCTTGTCCAGTAGTAGATGTGAGGACAAAATGTTTTAACAAGGACAGGGCTACCCTGTTTCTTTGGGAATAGTGAATTGACCTATTGCTAGACTGTTTGCTTCAACTGTCTGCTATCCACTTATGTTTGTGATGGGTAACCAGCATAAAACAATAGGAAGGTATGTAAATGGTCAGTAAAAAACCTACACATTACTTATCAAAATGTCACTTTCTTCAGAGTAGACTCATAGGTCAGGAGGGCCTGGATGATTATAAAGAGCTCTGAATACTTTCCAGAAAAAAAAAAATAATCCATTTGACAGTTCTGAATTCAAAGCTTTTGGAATCAAAAAGGGGAAAAAATATTTCAAACATATTTCTAGGAGATTGTGTCCTGCACAAGCAGCTAGCTGTCAGGCTTGCACAGATGGCTAAAATATTTGCACAACAAAAAAAGAAGCCGTAATAGCTCTGCTTAACTAAAGAACAACTTCTATATCAGTAATAAGCAGTAAGCTCATCTACTTGTATCACTCACTAATCAGAACAATCCTGACTGCCAAAGACCTAAATCTTTTCTTAAGAACTCTGCTCAAAGGATGTGAGGTTCTGACTTTCTTCTTTAACCACAGGGATATTTTCAAAATTTAAAGCCAGATAAAACTCAATGGTGAACACTGGTTTTTGTTAAAACATATTTCTTCCCTGAGACTCTTTATAAGTGGAACTAACAAAGATACCTAATGCAAATGAAATAGACATGGTTCTTCATTTTATTTTAATTTGGCCTGACATGCTTCATGGCATTTATTTCAGCGGTTTCCAAACCACATCCTGAGAAGCCTCTTAAACTTATCAGACAGGATTCTGTTCTGGTAAAGTTTTTAATCCTTATGTATCAAATAGACAAATTCTCAATGCTAAAAGGCATCACAAACTGGACATATGGTAAATCTCTAGACTAGTGAATCTATGTTTTATATCTAAAATAAAGATATGTATATGTGTTTATACACAATGCATAATTTTTTGTATGGATAAATAAAGACATAGGATATATATATATTTATATATAGTAAACATTGGTTTAGTATTGGTATGAATCATCATGTGCTTGTAATAGAAGCCTGCAAAGATCTAGGAGAGTTTAAAGTCATGAGCTTCAGTAAAAAAAACAATCAAAGAAAATCTGTTATCATAACTGTTTTCTCTAAACTGTTGTGAGATTTGTGCTTTGCAGGTGCGAGATGGCTGCTGGTGAGAAATGCTTCAATAATGCAGCGCTTCATCCTTTTCCTCCTTTTCTTTGGAGTGAGTGCAGCAGAAGGCACCCAGTGTTTCAAGCAGAGTTTTATGAGAAGAGAATTACCTAGGAGGTAACTTGTTGAAAGTGCACGCGCAGTCTGTCAGGTGCAAAAGGGGGCCCTGTCCACAGCGTTTTGTGCTGCAGGTCCCATCCAGCAACAACTTCTGGTTTCTTCAGTTGGGAAAACTCCACATATTCCCTGGGATCTGCTGGAAAGTCACCTGCTTTCTGTCACTCCTGATGCATGGCTCTTCGTGCTCCTCTTACTCCGCACCCTTGCTGCAGGTTTGATGCTTGCTGAGTTTCTCCCCCATTGCCAGTTTCACCAGGTGCTTCAGAAGCAGCGCCCAGCTGTGTGTCTTTGATGTGACTCTGGAGAATAACAATGTCCCCTCTATCCGCAAGCTTCCGTCAGACGCCGGCTGCAGAGTCAAGGCAGATCATAGGTGCAGCTGTGCCCTGGCTGCTTAACTACAGCTTTTCTGTAGAAACATCATACACAGCAAACAGAAAAAATCATTTATAATCCCTCCCACTCCTCAGCTGCTAATGTATTTGGGGGTGAACTACAGTGTAAAAAGGAGATATCGCCTCCTTTCTAGTTATATTGCTAAAATGTCATTCTTCTACGTTTAAAGAATTGCCCTGTTTCTCATTCACACTTCCATCATTACTTGGTCAGTACTGTCTAGTTTTAAATGAAACCTTATTTTCATTTAAAAAACATTTATTTCAAGTCTTATCTCCTTTCTCCTGAGAAGAGAGAAGGGAAACAGTTTATTCAACTGATTTAATGAAAAGAATCTTAGTCTCCGTCTTTTCCTGCATGAAAACCAGGGAAAAAAGTTTCAGGTTGTTATTTTTTTTCTTCTCCATATTATTTCACTCAGGTTTCTTTTGGAAGTTTAACATTTTATTTAATGACTACTATTGCTTCTTTATTTTAGCCAATATTTCAATTATTTATCTTTACCACTCCTTTCATGTTTCACTAGGAGTGCTTCTGTTCCTAGTTCTGAAGTACCTATATACCTGTTTGCAGTGCAGAGGCCCAGTAGTTTGAACACCTGGCTGTAATAGAAATCAACCATCAAATTAAAGATGGTGTAACAATTTGAAAAGCCCTTCTACTGTTTCAAAATATTTCCATGAATGTATTTATATAATATTTTAAAATCTTCATTTTTTAATTTATGAGAATACTCATTAGGGGATTATTAAATCCAAGCTCATTAGCGGGGAAACTTTGGAAACATCCTCCAATTTTGTTTGTCTGACTGGATTTTAGAGTGGTCTTTCACAATATATTTCAGAGGTTTTATCTATGATTCCATATGAAGAAACATCGTTCACTCTTACATGTTCCTCCCTCCCCAAGGCAGACGTTTTTTATATCTGTCTGAGAAGATGGTTAACACATATCAGGAAAGAGTAATATTTATGGCAGGTTTTAGGAAGCAGTAGTAAAGTTAGCTCAAAAACCAAATACTGGGGTTTTTCTAAGTTTATTTACTCGTTGTGGACCTAAGGAAGGAATCCCCATGCATTGACTGAGCTGTCAGTAGAGTCAAGTCAAGGAAACTGACTCAGCCAGGCACCTCTTGAATCATGTGCTGAAGGAGTTTTGAGCACTGGAATAGCTTTATATGATTTTCTCATTCTGCACGGTGGTAAGAGTGTGGTTTAATGTGTCTCTGGTTATTCAGGCAAACCCTCTCCTTTAACAAGTTTTGCAGAAAGTAAGGGAAAGAAAAGTTGTAACCAGAATTAAATGACTAGCTCAGTCAGTTTCTCAGTTATGTGGTCAGAGCGTGATCCGAACGTAATTTATAAGAATTTTATAAGTAATTTATAATTTATAAGAGAATAAAGGAATAAAATTGCAAATACAGTAATTCCTATTACAATCTTAACTTTTGTCAGACTATGAACATTTTAAATAGACTATATGCATTTAATACTTCACACTGCCACTGTGGTGCTCATTAGCCATACATAAATAACAATTAAGCCTTAATAAAAACCAGTATTTTGTAAATTGCTAAAATAGTATTTTCTGAATCTGTGGAACAAAGAATATTCAAGATATACTTTTATACATCTGAAAATACATTTCAATACTTTATCTGGACCAAGGAAATTATCCTCATCAAGAAAGAGCTAAATAATTGCCAGTTAAACTGTGGATAAAACCAAGAATTCAGAAACATGTTTTAGTTGAATCTTTATTTTGTCTATGGATAGATCTACTGTTTGAATGGAAGTTCTTTTCTGCATGAAGTCTCAAAAGCAGTGCCCAGTGCTGAGTATGGCAATACTTGTCAATATCTCCTTAGAAATGTGTCATAGTGTAACCCACCACTTCTGGGTTATATTCAACATTGTGTAATTCCTCCTAGAAACATGTCTTATGATGGATTGAAGAATGGGAGAAAACACAGAGAGCATATCAGCCCAGTAACACCCAAGTGTGAAAGACCTAACTGATTTTACTCTGTGTTGTATTTATTGTTGCATCTCATTTCCTACTAACTGAGGTTTTTAACATTCTTTTTTCAAACTTAAAAAAAGCTAAGAAAGACAGTTGCAAATCAGATCATCATACTTCAGTTCTGGTCGTGATTTAACTGGAATATGAAATACTTTCTAGAATTTTCCACTGAAGTTTAGATTTTTTTCTCTTTTTAATTTATTATCCTTTACATATTGCTTTCCTGCCTTCTACTTTTGTAGTGGCAAGTCATCCATTCCAGAGAAGCCAAGTGTTAATGATGTAGTGCAGCTTAGTTATACCGGCATTTAAGAAATCATGTCTCAGAAATTTGTACTGTACCACACATCTTTTGAGTGAGGTCATAGGATTCTTATGCAATTGTAAATCAGCCCACCCATTTAAAAAGCAAATAAAAACTCAACAAAAAATAAAATCTCCAACAAACCCCAGTCACTTAACAGGAGCTATATGGGGCCTTTTTCTCCCTCTAAAATCTAAACTAATCAAGAAAATTCCTGTATTTGCCAAATACTAGAAACATTGGAAGGCTTTAATACTGCAAATGCTGTGTCCTAGGTGTGTAAGTCAGTGTGAACTTAACATATAATTTATCCATGACAAGTCATCTTGTGGTTCTAAGTGCAAACCAGAGGCAATTCATTGAAGATTTTGATGACCTCGGATCTTAATTTTTGAATTGCAAGAAGAAAGCATAAGTGCAGATGGCAGTAGCTGAAAAAGTAAGACAAATTAGTAGAAATCAACAACTCCATTGACTTTTTCTTGAAAATAGACAATAGATATGCTAACTGTTTAGAGTTCCAGGATTCAGTCTCTTTCTGTAAGGATACGCACATTCTTCTTGCACAGCATGCAGTTCAACACAGCAAATGGGGACATTGTCTCTTTCTCCATTTTGAAATGTGATCAAAACACAAAAAACATTCTTGGGAATTTGGAAGACTGTTTCTTAGATGTTAGCCAACATTTAGATCACAACTTTATATCTGCATGAGACACAAACATCACAGGTGTTTTGATTTGCTTTTTCATCGCTCTTCTTAACAAAAGAGCTGTTCCAGCAAAACTCTAACTGCAAATAGAGAAATTCTTACGTTTCAAAAGTAGAGACTAATTGTAGAAGTAATCCAAATACATTTCCAAGGTTTCATAATTTTAGGAGAAATTTTTTTTTCTACTAGCTTAGTGTGTTCTGTGATGATTATAGCATACTGGATTGGGAACAGTGTAATGCATTAAAACAATCCTATCCTTAAATGATATTCTCAGTTAAGACCTCTGCATATTACTCTTGAAAATATAAAAAAAACCCAAAACAATACCCTTTTTTAATTTTAAAGAAAGCATAGAAAATTCTGCTGATTATATTAAAACAACTCACAGTCAAAGTTGCAGATACTGGTGAAGGCTGGAGAGTGGTAGCTCAGCCAGAGTCTTGCTGTACTACAGCGTAACAGAAATCACGGCACTAAAAATCAAAGGAAAGAAAAAGCAGATTGTGGGTGCATTAAAGTGCAGAAGTTAAGTCTTTTCCCAAGGCTGAGTGACTACTTTTGCTTTGTGATTAAGATCATGCAAAAAAGCTCTATGCTGTAAATGGAAGGGAGAGCTGTATTTCACTACATAGTTCACTACCTGGGTAGAACGGTTAATTAACAGATTTTTCAAGAGATGGACTCCAGCAAAATACCCTTGACAGATAACTGTTCCGAAGAAAGTTGGCTATAAATCATTTATTCAAAACAGTAACTGGAAGTTTTGCTTGTCAGATTTTTAAAAGCAGAAAAGTGTTTCCTTGAACTTTTGCCTGACTTTAGCTGCCAATATATTACTAGCACCTGGGAGAAGCCTCAGGCTCAAACAGTCAGAAACACATGAAGTTCCATTTTGTTTTAATAAGGGTCCCCTTTCCTGTACTAGACTTCGTTGTATTATTTAATTTATTCTACTATCAAAACTAAATAAATGAAAATCTGGCTTACTGTCAGAAGATACTTGAACTTAGGTTTATAGTAAAAACTGCTCTCACTGTAAAAGGTAGACCAGAACTTGCTGGCTTTTCTAACGCTTGTTGAGCCATCCTCAGCTCTGCAAATACTGTGAGTGAAACAAAAAAACCTGCTTGTATTAGGAAGAACCACATACGTGAATATCACTATGAGGTGAGAGCGTGTATATATTTCTGATTTGTAATGGACCCGATTATTATATGAGGCTATGCAAGTGTTCCTGGAGGATAAATGTCTCTTTTCAGTGCAAAGGAGACAGGAAGGCTGATGTACCATCTCTCTACTGTGCTATATTCCTGACCTGAAGGAACAATGAGGCAAGCTAGTTGATTCTTGAGGCTGACTCGGGCCATGGCCTTTTTGCTGTCCGGGTGTGATTGTGCCATAATATTCTGTGTACCGATGGTTCACAAAAGTGCTTTTGGACTAAAACAAAAGAGGAATAATACAGTACATCTGTTGCATGAATGCATAGAAGAGCTCAGCTAACCAAATGTCTCTGTATCTAAAAAAAGAGAAGCTCACTAGAACATGTTTTTTATTTACTTCCTTTGAGAACTTCATGAAGGAGCTGAAGTGGGAGGGAAGAAAGGGGAAAATATGATCTCATTACTGCAGTGCTTCTGACTTAAGATTTGATTTAATTTTCCATTTAATTCTTTTTGTGTAGTGTGTAGCTTCTGTTTTACAGGAATACACAGCCTCAAATCTTACGAGTTCAAATTTGAAGGAAAAATTCTTCCAGATCTCATTTTTGAAAATAATTTGAACTTTTTGGAGCCCTTCCACTAATAAATGGCTCCTTTTGGCTTCTCCAAAAATCTTATAGTTACTGTCTCACTTAATTTCAAATATACGTTGCAAGAAATAAAGTTGTGACTATAAATCTACTGCCTTTTGTTAATTTTTTACAATATTATTTCAATAATCTTTTACAAAAATGGCCGTGATTTCTAGCCACTCACAATGGTATTTTAGCCAATCAACAGAATGGAAATACTTATGTTCAGACAGCTGCAGCATCAGTAGTGGTCTGTCTGACTGGCTACTGACTCTCATTTTTTCAATGACATTCAAGTTACAGGCTGCCGCAGGGAAATGGCAGACCTCTTTCTTAAAATTTGCAATTATATATTTGAACTTTCAAGCCTGCCAAAATATGACACAATCATGGTGTACTCTAAGATCTCGGAATGTATAACAACTGTGTTTTCTTTTGTGGCAGGCCATTGCTGAAAGATTATAAAGGTGTTTCCATTATAAAGGTTGTAAGAGAATTTTGAATCATGTGAATGTCAAAAGCCTTTAAAAGAAGGAAAAAACCAGCCCGTAATGCTGTTGTAGGGAGCCATAAGTATCAGCACTGAGGCTGCTATTAGAATGTAAACTTTCTGCACCCACTTCAGAATGCCATCAATCGAGTTACTGTTTGCCCTCATGCAGATCTAGCTGCATAAAAGGGTGTCAAATATTTCACTGCCCATAAGGATCAGCAAAAAAATATAATCTAGGATGTATATATTCTCTTGCCAGCAGAAAGACAATACGTGATCCAGTGGCTAATATGGATGTTTGGAAGTCAAGTACCTTATTTTCTTCCTAGTTGGTACTTTCTGTTCTACTGCTTGGAATAGAAGCCAATCCAAGCATCTAGGAGTGTAGATCTCGGTGGGAAGGAGAAGTAATCTAGGATAGAAGATATGACTTCACAGGCTGAACAATCAAGTTTGAGTATATGTACACACTGTGTACAGAATTAGCTACAAGTCCAGCATATTGGTCTGGTCTTTGCTAAGTCTTAATTACAAAATTAAACTTGTTTATGAAATGAAAAGGGAGGGGAGAAGGGATGGATGCCTACATGACTGGCACGTATGTTAACAGGAGGACTTTTACTCTCTAATGAGGGCCTTTACTGACTCTATCTTCACTGCTAGCAAGAACATTTTCACTATTTTCTTTAGCTGGGCACCACATGTACATCCAGATGTGCAACTCTTCTGTTGACCTGGTAAACTCTTCACAGACCGCTTGTCCATGAGAAAAGAACAGCATTAAGGTTTATCAGTAAGTAGTGTTCCGGGTGTTGGAAGGAGCTGCACTGAAGTATACTCACCTGAGATAAGCCACTGAAGTGTTTTGCCTTTTAGATCATTAAAGTACCAATGAAATAACTTTGTGGAATACTAGATTGACAATCTTAAGTCTTTAGAAGGTTTATGTTTCCTTAGAAACTTGTCCAACCTGATGCTTTTAAAGAATTTTTCGGTAACCTGGCATGGTTCGTGCTGGGTAAAGCAATCTCTTCCATACACTTAGAGCTACATCTGAATGCTTCTAAAACACAGCCATTCACATAGCTGTGGTGACAAAACTTTGAGTAAAAGTGTGCTACAATTTTTTACTTCAGTTCACTGAACTAGGGACATGATAAAGAAAACTCCAATCACAAAGGTGTCACACTTTTCACTGTGTCCCAGCACAGTTGCAGTAAAACTCAAGAGCAGCAAGCAGAAAAACTCCAGCAGGGATTTGATTTATTCATATGATCACCTAAATAGGTGACCATGCTTACGTGTAACAGTCTTAGCGCTGACTGTTACACCATTCTTCCATTTTTTCAAGCCTAGGGCCTCAGGAGTTGCTACACTGGATAGTAACTACTCCTAGTATTTCATTGGCAGCCATTCTTTGCTTTCAGAAAAATGGGAAAAGATATGTGACTGCCTCAAATAGAAGTGGATTCTTAGTTGGATTGCTCATTTCTCATCATAGCAAGTTTTTTTTTCACAGTAATAATAAATTTTTGCCTAGAGGTCTCCTAGTAATAGGCAAGCAACATAAACAAACATTATTCAATCAAAAACCCCTGAAATATTGAAAGTTAAAGTAAGTTCTGTGAAGAATTTCTCTTAACCATAACCTTGTCCTGCTTAAGTTGAGTTGTGTGTCCATGAGGCCTCTCTTGTAGGCCATTGCAAACTACAGCTGTATCTAGTCCAGAACCAACAACCAGGTGAAATAATATTTTATCCTTGGAACGGCATAAATGGAAGGAAAAGAATCAGAGGTCTAAAGCAGGCTATCTATCCCGTAGTGCTAATAATTGTATACAAAGCATCCCAGAGGCTTTTTTCTGTTTGGTCAAAATGGGAGCTTGTTGCAAAGGTGATGAAAAGTCTGGTGTGTTTCTTCTGGCAGCCAGTCCTCCCAGGTATGAGGAGGCTCAGCTCTGAGTGTTATGTGGAAGTTTCAAACTCTTATAACAAAAAAGAGCTAAACATTGTGCCTCTTCGGTGCTGCTGGGACCATCTCTGGAGGTAAATGCCCTCTGATTTTTATAAGACCAACCTGCACAGTTTTCTCTTCACAGTTTGTTGGCCATCGGTCATACATTCACGTGGTCAACAATGTAGTCCTAGTGATTGTATCTATTGGTGGTCATTCATGAGAAAACAGTTTTGCACCTTGTGAGTGTGGAGAATCTTTAATAGTAAAAGACATTAATAATCACTAAAGAAAGACATTTTGTAGACAGTTGAATACAACTCCTGAAGAGTGCATCTGGAACAGGCCATGGGTATGCTGAATATTTGGTCTGAGTATTCTTGAGTGGAGGGGGAAAAAAAGAAAGGAGGGAGAAGAAACAGATTTACCCACAAGCTGCTTAATGTCAGCCTGCAGAAGAGCCTTTGGAGACCCTGCAGAAGGAATGCAATGTTATCTGTAGACCTCTTTTCTGGTAACTCTCTTACCTTGTTTCTGCATTGTGGGCATGTGAGTGTAGCTTGTGTGTTAGGATAAGTTATCATGCCTATGCGATTCTGAAAACAATCCCTGTGACCTCTGAGTAAATGGCTGAAGCACAGCCAAGCAGTTGCAAAATCTGCTTCTCCACTGTCTGAAGTGGAAGAAGCTTTCCCCCTAAATCCATGGAGAGGAAGGGGTTGTACTAATTATTCCTTGAAAAAGAGTATTCTGTCTGTGTTCATGGGTGACCGTTGTCACTGCTGTAGTTTGACAGTACTGAAAATTAGCTAAGTGGCACAATGGAAAAGATGAACATCTTCAGATCCTCGTGTAAACCCCCTTTAGGAACATAAATATCTTATCTGCTCTCTGTCAGGCCTAACGAAGTCTAGGACTGCTTTCTGCTTGGTTCTCCTTTCACTCCACCACCCAGTGGATGGACTTGAGATACATCTGAAGTCACCATGAAGGGTTTCTCTTGGTTCTACCACAGAAAAATGGTGCCGTGGCTACCAGCAGAGGAAAGGACAGAGCCCTGCCTACACAAGGGCCTATGTCTGGCACAAATTTCGAGATGAAGTTGCCTTTTCTATATATATATGAGTGAAGAAATTAATAAGAACTATTATGTTAAACACAAAAAGATTCAGGCATCTGTGCAAGTAAATGATTTTACTCTTAACTTTAGAAAACAATAAAAATTTGAAGATCTTGAAACTGAATCCACATATAGATATTTATTTATTTATGACAAAGCATTCAAACTTGGCACAGTCTTCTGGGAAATTTATGGTCTTCAGACATTACCTGAGGGGCAGCAATAAGAGCTAAAAGAAGATCTGAAATGCTTTTCTTGCAGGCCTACATTATGTTCTCTGCCTTCTCCTCACCAATACACATTCTGAAACCTGTTAAACCATCCCTGCCCCACAACACGCCCCTTGGGAGAGGCAGCTGGGGGTAGTAGACAGCCATCTTTGCCTTCAGGCAGCACCTGAGACTGCTACTTTCTCTGGAACATAGCTTGGGGTTATCTCCCTGCTCTCTAGACCTCCACCAGCACTTACCTCTTTCCACAGCTCTGGAGCTGTGTGGCAGGTACACACAGCTGAGGTAGACCACATAACCATGAAGAGAGCTAGCTTCAGGCATGCAAGGTAGGAGAGCTGGAGGGAATGTGACCTGAATGGCTGGCTATGCCTAGGCTAATTCGGAGCTGTCTGATGTGGGTGTGTTCCCAGGCTACACCTGGGTGAGAGCACATAGGGATGAGTTTTCCCCTTTCTCCTGCTCCTGTACTCATACTCCTCTGTGCCCCGCCCCCCTTCCAAAAACTTTGGCAGGAAAGAGACAGAAGCATGTCAGCCAGAAGAAAGTTGAATTCATTCTAGTTGGGCCCCACCACTCAGTCTGACTACAGGGGAGCGCTTTACATGAATAGGGGAGATGGCTCTTCTGACCCCGCATCATGGAAAACTTGTGTCACCCACCTCTGTGGTGAAGACCCAAACTTCAGGACTCTGTTGTTGAATCTACCAAGTTCTGTAAGCCTCTCTGCATCCCGTGGGACAGAATGACAGCTGTTGAGCTGCTAGCAGCTTTTAAGCTGGCATAGTGAACACCGTTTTGCCACCAATGGTTACAACAAGACAAGAATGTTCAGGTGCATCCTCTCTGGTGTAGCCTCAATGCTCCTCTAAGGAATTTTAGTATTTAACAAGAAATAAGGTTTTGGGGTTTTGAAAGTTCACTTATGTTCTTAAGAAGACTACTCATGAAGTTAAGCTGCCACTTCCCAGAGGGACTTTTCACTAACATCTTACACCAAAGTCTTGATAGTTTCCTTTCCAAAACAAAGCTTGTGTTCTGCAAAACTAATTCATGCTTCAGATACATCCATGCTAGACATTTAGAAATTTCTGGGTATTTTCCAGGATTCCCTGGGCTCTTTTGCTTTTTCTTCAATCTTGTTTTTTCTTTTTTTTTTCCCCCTGCAGAACACAACTCTCTTCCTAGATGCAAAGTTATCATAGACTTTGTATGATATATACAAGACAGGGCAAATAACCAGTATTTTTTGTATTTGGAAAGGTTAGTTTTTTCTAGAAATGTTTGAATAATACTTATACTCAGATTAGAAAGTCCAAAGCAAAAGTCTGACCAAGCAAAAAAAAAATCTGTAACTTGTAATGAGCAAGAAATGAACAATCATTTCAAACCACTAATTTGGCTGAGCACCCAAGAATCTAGAGGAATGCTAAGTCAAAATACAATGGAGCAAAACATTTGTTTCCATCCTCATTGGTTCTCTGTGTGACTGTTCTTTCTACAGTTCTATTAAAAAACTCCTACCACCGCTTATAAACCAACACCAAGTTGCAGGACAGCTAATTGTTACTCTCTTGAAATTTCTTTCCATTCAAGAAAGAAATAAACCAATGCATATAAAAATACATAGTAAGGCTGTCACAGTGAGGTCTCATGTGTCAACAGCTTTTACACAACTATATACTCTAGTATGCACTGAAACTAAGTAGTTGCCATGGTAACTGTCACATCAAATATATCTTTTCTGTGCAGACACTTCAAAAATTAAGCATTTGTGCTATCATTAATAATATTTACATTGAGATTGTGACAATAGGTTGATTTCACATTCTTCTTAATCGCAATTACATATTGTGGAGAGGAACATTTTTCTTTTCAGTGTCATTTTAATACTAATTCCTTCAGTATATTACAACAGCAAAAATTAGTTTCAGGATTCCAAATTGTGTCAGAGTTCACTGACAGTGAACTGTACCAGTTTAGGTTTGTGTGATGGAACTACAGAGACAGTGAACATGAGAAAACACCTTGCTTTTAAAATCCTACAGTGAAAATCCGTATTATTTATACCATACAATATTTTGGAAAGACAATGATATTTTCAGTTACATCCTTGAAAAATATTACCATCTAGTTCATTCTGCTTGCAAATGAAATAAGTATAATAACACTCCAGCTCAGGCAGGAAAACTTGCCAACATTCCTGACGTGTTTTAAGTATCATTTTTCTAGTTTTCAAATAGCTAACAGCATTGCTTTATTAAATTTCCTTTTTAAAAATAAGCTGTCAATTTGCAACCTGTACTATCTTTACATATTTTATGTTCAGTTTGTTTTTATTTAATTCCCCTAGCTTTTGTTGGAACAAATAAACTGTGCAAAGCTTTCTTCCTTTTTCTAATAGCTTTTCACGTGATCATAACAAGGCACTTACTGCAAACTGAAAAAACAAATAAGCATCAGACCAATTGAAATGAACATTAAATAGCTTTGCTTTTCTTTTTTTTTTTTCCTGAGAAAGCTTCCTTTCAATTGCTCTCACGTTTCCCTCCTCTAAATTCTGAATAAATGTCCCAAGATTGTTAATTCTCTGTACTTGTGCTAATGAATAGCAGAGACGGGAATAGTGCAGTTTACTAACTTACTGCCCTGTTATAAATTCATGCAAATACACCTTGCAAATATATGTTTGAAAGAAACTGTGGAATCATATGTGTTGACTTAGCATGCCACTGGGCAAAATGGTATAATTCTATTTTAACAGTTTCATAAAATCCTCTACGTGCCTAGATAGTCTGTAAAGGTAATATTGATTTATGATTACTACTAAGTTTTGTTGGATGTTCTCTAAACTGCAAGAAAATACTCATATACAAGCATTTCAATTATAAACATTATAAGAAAGTAATGAAACATCAGTAAATGCCCATTACGAATCCAGCCCCACATTCTTTGTGTAGCTGAAGTTCCATCTGAAGCTGTAGCAATGAAGGGACTGGACAGGCTGTATACACAGGCTGTAGATGGCTTTCTCAATTTGTGTGGCACTATGCCTTAGTGACCATCTGGCTATGCTACTGGTTTGTTGGGTTAATCAGATTCTCTTTCTCAGCCTTTCTGTTCGTGAAGTGGGATAATGGCATTGAATTTTTTACTGTGCCTTAACATCTGCAGGTGAAAATATAGAGCTAAGTCTTGTGTTATGTTTTGACTGAGTTGGAATGAGTGTTTCATAGCAGCCCAAAGCTGTTTCCATAATACATGATGTTAGAGCAAGAAAAATCTTGGAACATGTTATCAATGTGGAAAAGTGTGAAAGAACAAGGTAGAGAGGCAAGTGAAGATTCTCATGGTAGCAGATGTTTATGTTTGGTGCCAGTCAGAGTACTGTACAAAAAAGATGTGTGCGGGAAGCTGTAGATGAGTCATATTTGTTCTAGTTGAGATGCTGTCTTATAACACAAGATGTTTCATTTTCCCTTTCTCTCCTCCCAAGTTTTCAGATTTTTTTTTCATATGACCCATGAGGAAAAAGAATACATAGTAGAGCAAGAGGAGGAAAGAAAGGTAGTGGAGTTATGAAGTCCATGAAAGAAGAAAAAACAACTTGAGAGTTAAGGTATGAGTGCAGAGAATAATGATTGATGGGCAGAATGGAGACAAATTAAGAATGTCGCTTGATGAGACAGGTGAGGAAATGGAGAAAGGCAGCCAAGTAGCAGGTACTCATCGGTGCAACAGCATCAGTGTAACACCATTTCCCTGCCCAGGTCAAAGCAATGGTAGTGCTGGGGTAATGATGTCTGACAACATGTTGGCAGGGAAAAGAGCAGATCTGTAGAATCATCTAGCAACAAAACAAGAGCTGAAGACTTCTTTGAGATTACAGTTATAGCAGTGGGATGTTTTTTGTACAGTTTCCTAAAGCATGTTAAAACTAGTGAATAGAGAGACCATACAGAGCATGTAACACACTGACCTCTATTCTCTACTTTCACTGCTTTTACATTTGTGACAAGTTGATGACAGCTTAATACACACTATCAATGCTTTCAAATTCATAAGTTTTTCCCTCTTTGGTAACAAAACTGTGCACAGTCAGTTCACATGGCCAGTTTATGAAAATTCTGTGATTAAGATGACTGTCAGAAAAGATAAATTCGTTTGGCAAACTGATCTCTGGTCAGAACTCAGCTCTGTGGTGTTTACAAACCTTCTAGCTAAGTAATTTCAAATACCAGACACAAGCCAGTAATAACTTAGGATATACTGCTTGCTCTGACTTTCTTCACACGGCAGTTTTGAGAAATTATTAATTTTTAAGGGGAAAGAAGAGATTGAAAAGGCTGCATGTGTGCGCAATGACACATGCCTGTTTGTGCCTAATTCATTGGAAAAATTGCTCAAGAACTGTTCAGCCATGTTCGAATATGCTGCCAAGGTCAACGGGACCTTTCCAAAAGTGCTGGTTATGTTAGGTAAAAGCGCTTGGGGCATCTTCAACTTAAGCATTTTTGTGTATTTGCTGGTTTTTTTTTGGAGAGCAGATAATCCGACAGTTTTGGCAGGCCCATCTCTGAGCATTACTGATGGCATACCTTGCAAGGTTCAGAAGAGGATTTTGGTCTAACTGAGTGTATAGAACCCAGCACTGTAGTACAGAGCTGCATAGTATGGATCAGCTGAGGGTGCTGAAAGTGTATTCAGACACCACAGACTTTTGAGTCAAATTCCATTCTTGTGATCGTGGTAATCCGGAGATAGGAAGAGGTATGTAAGTGCATTAATTTCTTGTCCTATCTGCATTACTTTGTATATTCCCGGAAGGCATCTAGAAAATTAGAAAGAGTTGATTTCAACTCTGAAATGCTCAATATGCAAGATACAAAAGCATTTTGAAAGTAAGTTAAAGAAAATAACAGTGCCATGTACTGAATGCTGCTGTTCTGTGAGCCTCTGGAAACAGTGGCTAGGTATGAAAAGCTGTCTAGGTAAATACAGGTTTTGTGTGTATATATGTGAGACTAGCTGAGTTGGTTTAAAAGCTTGTAGTGAATGGGAAAATTGCTGGATAGAACCTGGCCACATTCGCTGTAATTGTTTGCTCTTCCAGTCATTGTTTTTGCAGCATGGTTTGAGTATGGATTCTGCCTGTTGCAGACAAAGAGAGACTCCTTCAGCACGGACTGAAAGAAAACCAGCATTTGGTTAAACTTTGAAATTTAACTTAGTCCAAGAAGAGAGAAGAATTTCATCCTGCTCCCATGAGAGTGAGCGTGAACGGAACTGGGCATAAAAAATACTTTGTTTCCCATATTTCTCTTAATCATTGAGTTTGGAATAAGAAAGTCTCATATATAAGCAAGGCTGCTCTGGGTGTGGTTTTGTTTCCAACCTGGTGGTTAAAAATCACCTCCAGCAAGCTTTGTGGCCCTGGCTTTTGGGAGTTGCAATGTCAGTGCTTGACTTAGCAGGAGTTTCCTTTGCCCACAGCTTCTGGCTCCCTGAGGCTCGGACCTGGAACGGCTGATGTGCAGCCCCACCTCTGTCCTTGGCTGTTCTTGGAACTGGATGATATTCCTTTGGCAGGAATATCCCTGAGGCAAAGCAGGGTGATGATACAAGTTCACCTCGTTTACTGGAATGTCACTTGTACTATCCAGTGCTTTTTGCATTGTAATTATTTCCTGGGGGTAATTGCATGCTTTTTAGACTTTCTTTTGCGCTCCCATGCTCAGTGCACAAACTGCCACAGGGCATTGCTGAACTGTTCCCAAGAAGAACAGCAGTCCCTACTAGTCGCTTTGACATTATTGTTATTTATAAATCCTAACCTAAAGAAAATAAAGGGCTAGCTTTTGCTAAACCAAACCTATCTGTTTGGGGTACAGAACTAGTTTTATGTTTGACAGTCTTTTTCCTGATCATATTAGATCTAGACTAATCATGTGCTCTGCTGTGAAAACCTGGGCTACTAATCTGTGCTATTCCACAAAAGAATGTGTTGAGTACGTATCGAAGTGTTAAAAAACACCTGAGCACAGCTATAGGTCCCTCTTTACATGTGTCAGCTGGGAAAGTTATCCAAAAGGAGAATCACATGCTCTATAACCCCGGAGAAGTGAGGGGGTGTCTGTTTCATCTAGAACAGGATTGGGGTTCAAGGGAGGAACTTTGAATCACAATTCTTAGTTGGTGCTGCTCTCTGGTGCTGAAGCTCAGTACCACCATTTCCTTCCAGCTCTCTCTAGGTATAAAATAAAGGTTTTATGAAACTCTTAGTTATGATTTCTTTTCATTATCTATCAGAAAAATTGTACTATGACAAAATAACTTTGGTGTGACCAAATATTTCTAATCTTCAAAAGAAAAAAATTTGAATGCCTGCCTAAAAGAAAGAAATGCAATACAAATACAGAACGCTCAAAACTCTGCCTTGGAGGGGTTAAAGAAGTGTCCATTTTGCAAGTAATGTAAAGCATCTTGCTCACCCTAAAAGAGTACATAATACAGCATAGCTGGTTATAGCATCTAAGTAAGAACTAACAACATTAATTAGTAGTAACTTTTCTAAGGGTTATTTGTATACATTAGGCTGAATAATTGTTGTTTCAAGAAATTACCAGGTTGTTTATCTCAGTTCATACCAAATAACTCAACTGCTTACTATTTAATAAGAACTACCACAAATTGCTTGGAGAATAATTCTTTTAATGTTCCTAAAAAATTAACAGTATTTATTTAATTTACTTGCTTTGCTAAAAAACTCTACATTTAAGGGTAATTGCTACATATTAAAACCCAGCAGTTAAACACACAGAATCAGCCACAAAACTGCAAAGCTTTACTGTTGTACACATTGTAAAACTTGCATTGTAAACTTATGAGTAAGCAATGGAAATTTCAGCTTACTCGTGCATTGGTGGTAGAAGCTTACATCCACTTTGAGAAACCTCAGTGGAGCTGTGTAGTATAGCTATAGTAATTCATTTTCTTCTTTGCTCCTTGGGGGAAGTTGTATAAATCTTCCCTGGAGTTTCAAAGTGTAGCAGAAGATTTAGTGGGGAAGATCTTCTTTTCCTTTTGAAGGACATTCTTTAACCACGCATGAGGTGATTCAGTTTTCAGTTGTGTTCAATCTGCAGTTTTACCCTTTTCAACTTCTATGCAATGTTTGTAAGTTCACCTCTGCAATCTACAGAAGCTGAATTTAGAGGGAGCTCTGTTTACGACTTTTCTGAAAATGAGTTCAACAGGAAAGTTTCAGGGCAGTTGACTTCTGCCACTGTATTTGTATGCGATTAGGGAGGGAAAGGGCTAAAAAGAAAGCAATTTTTAAAAAAATTTGAAAGCTGAGGAAATAACAGAGAGGTTTTGGAGTAGGTTAGAGGGAAGTAACAGGAGAGAAGTTTTATTCCTCTTCATTTATGGAGCCTGTGAAATGTGTGTATAGATGTATGGAAGCCTATCCATAAGCCTTCACTGCCTGCTTGCAGTACAATGCCAACAGAAATGTTGCCCTATTTCATTTAGAAACCGCAGAGTCTGACAGAGACCAAGCAAGTCATTCTGCAGATAGGGAAAAAACACTGAATTTAACGGGGCTCGGGAACATACCTGTGAAATTTTTTTAACTGGAGCCTGGATTTTCCTTCTGGCTTCAAAATGGCTGAGAACTGTAATTTTTCCTTCGATTTATGGTGGGCCGATGAACACATTTCAGACCTCTTGGGAAAAACTTGTGCCATTTTTTTAGCTATGCACTTTAATAAATAATGGACAAGATAGATAGAAGAATGAGAATTGTGTAAGACTGACAGAAAACAGCGAAAGAGAAACTACAGGGATACACAGCCACTCATCTGACATACTGCTGTTTTACAACAGTCCATTCACTGTATCCAAAATGGTATTATAATTTAAAGGCTGTCACATATGGAAAATGTTAGCAGATTCCATTGCCTTGTTCCACTTGGTAGACGCATCCACTGAACCTATACAAGGTCCATTCCAAAGTAGGTGATTTGTGAAAAGTTTTCATGCTTCTGGTTCTTATAAAAACTAGTATGTAACCAATGTTTGAGTCTCATTTTTGTTTCTACAATGTGAGCATTTTATTTTAAAGAAAATCTGATTGTAGCACTAGCCTTAAGAATTCCTAACGTTAGTAGGTGGAGATCTCCTGATTAAAGTCTTTTTAGTCATTAGTACTATCTGCATGACAAAATGAAAGCTTATTTCTAATGCAGAGTATTTACATGATCTTTATCACTTGTAACTATTACTGAAAAATGATAAATTAGGCATACACTTTCAAAATAACACCTGGAACAGAACTCCCTCTATAAACTTGTTTAACCTTTTATTTTTTAGTGTCAGATTGGAATTTATTATTTTGAAAGTCTTGGAGCACCTGGTCTGTGATTTTATCAGTTATAAGAAATGCCTTGGAGGTGAGAGTAGGGGAATGGTTAGAACAAGAACTGTGATTCTTTAAAAAGTGCCTTTTATGTTAAGAACAAATTTAGTTTGAAAACTCAGAACACTCTGGACTGCAATTAATTCCAAAATATCAGCTCTTAAGGTGTTAGCTATATTACAGTTAAATAATCCTAATATCTCTACTGGCTTCCTGAGTTTAAACTCTCACACTGGGAAATCCAATTAAGAAATAAATGTAGATGGAAAAATACACCAAGTATTTGTTGCATTTCTCTCCCCTCTGGACTGTTGTTGGCATAATACTTCCTACATCTAAAATGTGATGATGGTAGTTAACAGTACATTTAAAACAATGTGGACAATTTAAATCGGTCTAATTTTGACTTTTCAAAATTCTGCTTTTTAGGCAAATACATGATGAACTTTGTAACTTTTCTGTTATCAGGTTCAAACTGAGCCACTTACAGATGCAATGGAGGGATAGTTTAACTCCTTCCATCCTTCTCTGTCACAAGCACTTAATGATGTAATATCAAAGAGACTTCTTTTCTCTATCAAGCCTTTAAAATGCCTAAGAGATGATTTTTCTCAGATGAGCTGCCTGAACCATGATTGGCCCCAATTCTGCACGGCACTGGTTGCAGTGGCTTTGTCAGTGGGATTGCTCCTATCATCCCAGGTCTGGGGCCTAGGAAGCCTGTCTGTCTGCTAAATGAAACTGTTAAACTTTGACTAGCTCATTAGTTGGACTTTGACAAAGCTAAGCTTGAATGATCATTTCTATCCAAAACTTTTTTACTGTTAAGAAATGCCTGTCTTCAAAATTGGGCTAAAGCTGTTATTAATGCAACCGGAGACACAGTATTCTGGTGATAACTTAGATATTAGACTTGCTGCTTAGCCTGTCTAAATTTAGGCTGGCATGAAAGTTCAAGAATGCAAATCAGCACTAAACCCAAGGTCAGCATAAAACATTCAAATCATTCCACAAAGGAAAAAAGGGAAGGGTTGTATAATCCAAGAACGCATTTTGGTGTCTGCAAAAAAGCAAGTGCACAATCTGAGTAAGCAAAGGAAATAGGGATTTTTGCTCTAGCACAGATCAACTAATTTTGTTTTCTTTCCCATCTGTCCTCCATGTGAGTCTGTCCACATGAAAAATCCCACTTGGTGAAGCCCCACAGGGATGGCATCCATATCACAGCAAATGCTGGGACCATTCATCACTGTGGTGCCTGGGATAATTTTACAATAACCTTGGCAGGCACAATTCTACGAAAGATGATTTTCAGCTGTAGGCCTGAAACCAGATTAGATATTGTTGTTTAATCACCAGCATAGTCATACTCCCACTGCTCTTAAGTGAAGTTTCTTTGTGCTACGTATTTCTTCTTTTCAGCATTACACT
The DNA here is from genome assembly GCF_000710305.1 of Buceros rhinoceros silvestris. Classification (NCBI taxonomy): domain Eukaryota; kingdom Metazoa; phylum Chordata; class Aves; order Bucerotiformes; family Bucerotidae; genus Buceros; species Buceros rhinoceros. Next base: position 44,943 of record NW_010412524.1, on the reverse strand, counting down.
TCGGATGCATAGAGGGACTGCCTGTAAAGTCATTCGAGACATTCCAGTGTTAATCTTGGTCAAGAACAAAAGGGCTAAAATTCATGTGATGTAATTAGCCAAAATGTAATTGAGATGAGATTAGAGTTTGTCAGTTTTTTAAAGTCTCTGCCCTTCATAAAAGGGATAAAGGATGAAAAGTACAGGGTTGGGGTAATCCCAGACAGAATAGATGAGTAACAATGAAGCTTTCAAAAGCAAGCTCACTTATGTCTGTATGACAGTGAGATTTATGATTATTCTGGGTTGTTCACTTCAAAGTATCTTTAAGAATGGTTATTGTAGAATAGAACAAGGCAGAGCAAATCTCACATTGTGAACAAAGAAAAATTTTCACTGAAAATTATCCACAAAAGCAAAGTGGGAAAATGAGCTAAAGTAATTCAGATTTGCTCCTGATTTAAGACTAGTGGCTTACAGAGATTTCTAGAAGAGGAGAGTTCTTTTTTTTTGTTATTTGTCTCTACTTGGTTTCATAATAATATATTGCTGCTACTGCCCCACAGCCCAGTGTTTCCTGAGGTCACTGGAAGCCTCTGATCAGACTAAGCAGAATCCCATTAGGGCCCATGTGAGTACACTAGAAGCCCACTTCAGGCTGGTTTCTTTTTTTAAATCATAGACTTGAAAAAAATCTCTGCTGTTTTAACAAGACATTGAAACAGAAGTGTGAGAGATATGCGGAATAGAAACATATGTATTTTCCAAAGAATTATTTTGAGTACCACTCTGCAAGATTTTCACTATTAAATCTATAATTGTTAAAAACACACTAGAAGCTTACTCCCTCTTTTTGGAAACACTGAGGAAACCATGGCCTATTCTTGCTGAACGTAGGTTGATTTATGCGAGTAAAGACAAATGGTTCTCAGTAAGCAACCACCAAATTCAAAGCGAAACTCTAGAGCTTTGAACCCACATGACCTGAAGCAGAAGCAGAAGCCAGTGTTCACACCAACCCTTGCAAGGCAAAAGTGCTGAGTTTGGAAGAAATATTAGCCATTCATTCAGAAAAAAAATAGTTGCATGCATATCAGCAAAAAAATTTTATTATTTTTAATTTATGAAATTTATTGCTGCATTGTTTGGCACCTTCCCATTCCTTGAAATAATTACATGATGTAGAATGTTTTGTGAGAAATACAGTAATAGACTGATACCTTTCTACCTAAGCAACAGGAGTTGCCAACGGTTATGCTGTGACCTGACACTTTAATCATGTAAGAGCTCTGTAGATACATTTCCCAACAAGTCATCCTTTCACCCCTTCTGCCCCTCAACACCATTGTACCAAAGTGTTGGCATCTTACCACTGTGGTCAGCCTCAGCAGCCCAAAACCAGGAAGGGGGTATAAAACTCACAAAACTGTAGAGAAACAACATTTATCTTTTTAGAGCTTGAGTGTGTATGGGCAGGAACAAGGAGGGAGAAGGTGGTTCCTTCCGGCTCTGGCAGCAACACATCAGTGTTATGCACAAGGCTATGGGCTGCTAAGGGAATGAAAATGCTGTTCAGTCCCCAAGAACACTGTTTCTTTTCTCCAGAGAGGAAACTGTGTAAAAGGTGGGGAGAAACTGTTTCTGTTGAGATCTGTGTCCCAAGAAACTCAGGGGCCCTTCCTGGAAAAGAAGTTTCATGGAAATAAAATCTTTGGAGTTTGAAGCCAGCTAAAATAAAGCCTGAAATAAGACGCACATTTTTACAGGTCATGATAATTAATTATAGGAGTTGCTTATCAAAGGATGTGCTATATTTTCCACCACCTGAAATCTTTCAGCAAAGATTGGATATGTTAGTGATTATCTTTTGTTCAGTCAGAGGTTACAGACAGTGTTATGCAGAAAATCAGATTAGAAACTCATAATGGGCCCTCATGGCCATAAAGCTACATGAAAGTCAATGGATCAAATTTGCAACAGTCAGTGAGTTGGTTCAAGGCTGAAACTTCTAAATGTAGATTTCTGTTTTCCATTCTGAATGATGAAATGTCTAATGTGACAGGAACTGTATTCTGGCTGCAGTTAGATTGATGCAACTCCAGTAACTTCAGTGGAAGTGCAGAATTTGATACAAGGACTTTTCAAACCTGTCTATTTTGAGAGAAGCATTATCGTCACTTAATAAAAAGCTTTTACCTTGAGAAGCTTGTTACCACAAGCATTTATTGTGAGGAGTGGGCATTTTCTTTTCTCTAGGGAAGAAAAAAAAAAAGGAAAGAGGAATTTTAAAATTATAAATGCACATCTGGTTTTGCTATGCCTAACAGAGGAATCTGTGATCAAAAATAAGTGCCTCATTCCTAATGATCAAGCCCAAACTCACTGGCTAAGGATCCTGAAAAGTTATGAGAAATGTCTTGTTTGAGAAGGAGTTAGTTAGGATACCTCACTGTCATTCTTTCAAGTTGCTCTCCACCATACCGAGCAGAATCGCACAACTTTACAGGTGGAGCCACATTGCAGCTAGTGACACAGACAGATGACATATTTATTAGCTTGTCAAAGCTTCCTCTGTTTATGGAAGACTCACCCAGCTAAACAAAACAGTCTGCTTCCCATTGGCTAATTGAGCTGGCCCCTGTTGAGAGTCTCAGCAAAGTGCTTGATGAGGCATAAAATGATGATTAATTAATTTACTGCTCAGTTGATCATCAAACTGAGAGGTTTATGATTCTCACAGCGGTCAACACTCTCTCTGCAATGTGCAACAGCATGAGCAGCCTTCACTCTGGCCTGCTGCTGCCTTTGCTATGACCTGAGATAAGGTGGCTTAACTCAGGGGAAACAGGGAAAAAAATTAAGAGAAAAGTTTCAAAAGGGGTGTGCTCAGCAGCCTCTTTAAGAGAGGCTTGTGAGTGTCAGACTGCTTCTCACAAAGGGGCTTTTCATATCTCAGCATTAATAAAAGCTACTTTACTGGACATTATTTTGGTTCAGCGGATTATATAAGTACTTTCCTAAAAAAACCTTTCTTCTCTGATGGCTTCTTACATGGCTAAAAGTGAGAATTAGAATGAAGTTATGTAGAGATGGAATTTCACTTGCAGGTATAGGTGTGTTAGAAGAGATCCAAATGCCTGTAAAAATACTGAGTGGGATTCTCTCTGTTTTATTCCTGGAGATGAATTTCGGTAATTAAACAGTCCTTAATAAAAAAAAAAAAGAAAAAAAGAATTATAAAGATTTGAAGATTTAACAAGATGCATTCTGTGTATGGTGAGCATTGCATTTAAAAATATTCAAAAAACATATTTTTGTATTTGTATGCATTTGCAGCTTGTGTGCAGTCACCAAGTGGTTTGCGTAAGTTTTTGTGTGCATACTTTTAAATATTTGCACTTACGACAATATTCTGACTAACTTTACTCTGAAATTTTAACACAGTGTCCAGTTTTTATTCCCAATGTGAAGACAGTCGAATTCTACTTAGTTACAGTAATTTAATTCCAGAATAGGGCCATGTGAATGAATATAGATGTAAAAAAGTGATTGAATCCTGACAGCTTGATGGCAGGACATGTACATTGGCACGAAGACATGTCTATGACAATGCATGCACGTTTAGAAGCTTTTTTCCTTCCCTTTTCTATAAGACTGTACCGGAGTTACCAGGTGTACAGGAAGACACCAGGAAAGGTCTTCTAAATGCCCACATGCATGAGTATCCTAGTGGAAAATAAATAGTTTTTCTGTATATGAGAAGAGAGAGTCAGTTTGCAAATTAAGCTTATCTCCAAGTATGTGTAACCCATTCTTAGACAGGGTTCTGGCTAGGAAGAACCCAGGCAGAAAATGAAGCTGCTTAATATAACCTCAGTCCTTTTATTTGGCTCAGAAGAACAATGGGAACAATAAGCAAGTGCGAAAGGAATTGAGTTAGTACAGTCTGTAGGTCCTATGTTTGTGAACTATGTTTCTTTGATTCAGCCTTTAGGAAACTTAATCTAGATTATATAAACCTGAGGAAGCAGTCTCTTTCTCTCAGTAAAGTTATGCGCACAGAAACCTAAGTTTGAGTATTTAATCAGAATACTCTATAGCACAGGAAAGGAGCTCAGAAAGAAACAGAGCAGAAATCCAATACATTTTGATAGAGCAGTTTAATGACAATGAAAAAAAAAAGGAAAACGCTGTGGAAGATAGAATGAAATACCAATGTGTTCCAAGAACTTGCACCTTGGTAAAGGAATTGAAGAAGTCTCACTAAACAATGCAAATCACTAGAGGCACAGACCTATTTAAGTAACACACTTTTTCAAAAACAACTCATCTGTATTTGGGAAAAGGAATATCAAAAAAAGGCATAGATGAGAAATAACTTCTGAAAGATTTAGGAGCAACAATGGACAAATATTTAGTGTGAACATATGTGACCTGATATGACAGAGCTGGCTGATGTTGACTCCTGGGTATATAAATGGAGAGCAGTCTTTAGGTGTTGGAGGTTTTTTTACCTCAAAGTATGGGATTATTGACATTGCACAAGTTGTATAAATAGAGCTCTGAAAACAAATTTCAAAGTCATATTCCAGTCAATGAGACAGATCTACTGTTACTTGATGCCGATATTTTCAGGTTTGTTTAAGTATTGCTGAAGACGTCTTAGAAGAGTGATAATGGAATTTAGTAACTTGCCCGGAATGTAGGTACCAGAAAAGGCAGACTTAACACTGCCGTGGTCAGGTGTTGATTGTTGGGTAGCTAAGATTCTTTTGGACACCTTTTATCCTACCTTTACATTGTTACTCTCAGTAAAGAATAACTGCATTATGGAAGCTCTGCAGCTCACTCTGTGGCGGATATTTTTGCACGAAAAACTTGTCCGGCTCTGATTTCTCTGACTTTTCCCCACTGTTCTATGTACTATCATGGTCTAAAATTCATCATTCTGTAAGCATGTCTGCTTTCTTTCATACTTCTTTTTACGATCCCCTTCTGAGGGTCTGCATAAAGATACATAGTGCTTCATTTTTATAGCTTCATAAAATGTAATGGCAAAAAAACCATTAGCTAATCTGGTTGACTACCTTTGAAACATGGGCTGTAGAATTTCACCTGGATATCCCTGCACTGAGCTGAATAATGTGTATTTGACTAAAGCATATCTTCCAGATGGATATCTAGTTTTGATTTGAAGACATCAAAGGCCACTTCCCTGACAGTTTTGAAAACATCAAAGAGTACTGAGCTTGTGGAAGATAAAAGAAAAATGAGCTAATTGCCTGATGCTAAAGGGAAATTTACAGCAAATATTTTGGTCCCGTTCTGGCTTTTAAAAATCTGGCTTACTGGAAAGACTAAAAGCCATTATTACACACGTAAATAAAATTGGCTTTCTTTTTTTAGATTCAGGCCTCACATGGTAGACACATAGGTCTTGAGAAATAAAAAAAAAGGAAAAAAAGAAAAATAATGCCAGATCTGCCATAGTCTACCATTGGCAGTCTTTGTAAAGGACAGGCTGAAGCAGCAGAAAATAAGCTGGATGACTTTGAGTGCAGAATATATAGAACTCTCTTAGTTAAGTGGTAAACTAGGAAAAAATGAAAGGTAAATTGAAGAGAAGGAAGGGAAGGGAAGGGGTCCAATCAGTTTTGCCCTCTCAAAGGGATATCTATAATGTGTCTTTAAAGATGTTTTCCTCTTCCTTTCACACTCTGAGAAGTTTTTTTTTTTCTGTAACTTTACGTCTTTTATTTTTTTATATCATATTTCTACTTGCATGCTAGTAGAAACAAATAGTACTAAGGACACAGTTTCTGATGGATTTAATTACTTAGCGTCATTATAGAGCAGACATTCTACCATGTAGAAAGATTTAAATTATGGCTAAATGAAACCTTTGTATCTTATTTTTGGCCTTTTTTGAGAGCGTTCAGGTTTGTGCTTGGGTAATCAACTAACACATTTTCTGTGTTCTGGGGCTGAAGTGTACCTAAGAACTAACCATCTTCAGTAGTAGCTTGAGCCATCAACTGTTAGCTGGCATAGACACAGAGACCACTTGGAAGCTTGGAAACAAATTGTTGAAAGCAGAATCAAGAGTATTTTGAAAAATAAAATCATGTTTTACAGAATGAAAGTATATGGCACTTCAGTGAGAAGACTTCCCTAAAAGCATGGCTGAGAAGAGTGTGAGGGACTTTTCTTCCACATTTATCTCATAGATTGATCCCAATGAACTATCACTCACTGTAGCAGTTATGAAATGAAATGAATGAAGTTTTTACCCAGTTTTGCCGAGATATTATCTTCATGGAATGTGACTATTGCTCAGCAAAAAAGACTCATGACACTGTAATAATTCACCATAGTGGTCTGGTGAGAGTTCACATTAATTACAAACATCCTTTGGCTATTCACATTCTTCTGGCAGTAGGTTCAGCCATGGACCCTGGACAGCTCCTGGAAAAACAAACTCCTTTCTTTCTGACCTTTCCCAGGCTGCATTCCTACAACACAGCCATGCAGGAGTGGCAAACCCATGAAATTTTGTCCAATAGCTTTAACAAATGATGGATTTGCCATTGAACTTCAAATGTAACACTTAGTGGGTTGAAAAAAATCTTCCTTAATCACTGGACTGATCCACTTATTCTTTAAGAAAGTTAACCTCTTATTAATTGGTCTATTAAAGCCCATACTGGAAGAACTGGTAGGAAAGAGAAGGCAGAAAACACACATCTTGGTCTGCCTTGGGAAGCACTGTGGTTAAATCCACAAAGACAGAGCATGCATACTGTTGGGAAGGAATGAGTAGGATGGGCAGAATGAAGCTAGCATAGCTATTGCTATGGCTATTGCTATGGCTATGGCTATAGCTATGGCTATTGCTATTAATTACTATTACTACTGCTATTACTATCACTATTATTATAAATAACTGATCTTGTGCAGATCTGGAAAAACCATCTGGAATAGAGGTGTTCCTGCACAGCACTTAACATGAGAAGTGTTTTTCATATATTCATGAACTGACCTGCTTGCACATTCCTTTTTGTTCCCGTATTTGCATTGAATGAGTAAGAAATCACTAAATGAAACTAAAATCAAGGCACACACAGAGTGATGTAAAATCAAACAGAAGTATTAAAATCTATTGATTGAAAGAAATTTTTGGTCATCAACTGGTATGTCTACTTGCTCAAAACATATCTATCTTCATGGAGTTTCCTGAAGTTCTTACGCACTCTCAGTAAGATTTTCAGAAGAGGGGTGTCGTTTGAAGACTACTACAAGACTACTTCATCAATTTCTTTCC
>NW_010412524.1:15911-37542 GCF_000710305.1 Buceros rhinoceros silvestris | reverse complement strand
TCCCTATTTTTATTAAACAGTATCAGTCCTTAGACCAGGACCCCACTTAGAAAGATACAATGCAAAGCAAAATCTTGTTTCAGCAGTCATAAAATCCTGATACATTCTAGGTAGAATGTAACAGCAGATCTCCCCAACCATGAATGCAGAACTGGTTTAATATGGAAATGTTTGCTTTAACCGATGAGCACTTTGCTGTGACAAGACTTCTACCCTAACAGTTAAAATACTTGACAGCTTTTCATTATATTGTCCCAAAGATCCATTTGTAATTTCAAGCAGATTTGTTTGTTTGTTTTCTCCTGTTGTTCCTTGGCTACTTAACAACTTGGCACCTATGCTATGTTTTTCCCCACCTTGTTTTCCTCCTCTCTGACTCACCTCCCACCCTCCCCACTGCTAGAATGACAGTCAGTTTCCCAGGCAGAAAATCACAGATCTTTGATTTTTCAGAAACATATTGTTGTAGTTGTCATTGTTTGAATACAGTAAGATGCAACTGCAAGATGTAACAGAAGAAAGCATCCAAAATACGTATCTAATTATGTTTAGTTTTAGGAAATCAGCAAGTTCCCTCATGTAACTAGAATAAGAATTAGATTTGTGCAGCTGTGAAAAAACCCACCTCTATTTTCTAACACAACATTAAAACCTTACAGTTTGAAGATAAGTTTGTTCCTCATATCCTAAAATGCCCTCAAACTTATATTTTCCAGTGGATTTTTTTCTCTATTTCACAATTTCTCCATTTGTTTTAACCACAATTAAAACTAAAACTGCTACAGTTTTGGTAAAGTCACTGTCTTCGGCAAGTATCTTGGGTGACATTTACCAAATGAGACTTCTATACCCGTCATATTGTAAATGACTATACAATGTAAACCAATTGCTGTGAATTCAGTTAGGTACTTAGTTAGATTGCTGAGTTTTTTTAAAAAAGAAGACACAGAAACTATGAGTCAATGTTAAAAGATCAAAATATTACATTTAAGCTTAACACTTGCATGTAATACTTTTTTTCCATTGTAAAATCTTATATGCTGCCATTTGGCTTTTCCATGATACAATGAAAAAGAAAAAAGAGCCTCAATGATCCTGGTTAAAATAAATCAGGTATCAGAATTCTTCTCAGTTTTGAATTCATTTTTATCTGCATGTATTCTGAGCAAACAATCACCGTAAGTTTCAGGAGAGTGAGTAGGGATTGAGAGTTATAACTGCATGGAACAGAGCTTGGCTATGCTCTACTATCAGAGGCACTGATACTTTGTAAAAATAAGTCTTAGAAGGCCTATCAAAGCCAATGAAATAAGAAAACAAATAACACCGTAAATTGAAAAGAATAAGTGTAGTGTTTAATGAACACTTATTGACCAATAACCTGCAACTAATGTAAGTATGGATTTTTACTTTGGCTCTTCATAGCTCTAAAAAGCAGTCATATGGAGCTGTACAGACAATAGGCTGAAGTGATAGTTAACACAAATGCATTTTATTAAAAGTTAAATTAAATAAGACTAAACTGGAAGTAGATGAAAAAGTTTGCTTAGTTTAATACACTCTTGGCTGTTCATATTGTTCAGTCTTGACGATCCTTTAGTGTGTAACATGGGGAGGTAAAATTTTGTAGTTTAATACACTCTTGGCTGTTCATATTGTTCAGTCTTGACGATCCTTTAGTGTGTAACATGGGGAGGTAAAATTTTGACTTTTTTTTTTTTTTGCCTTTGCCAGCATTTCTGTCAGAAATTGCAGTTTTGGTTTGATACTTCTTACAAATAACCTGTAAGCTAGCAATAAGCTAGCAATACCTTGTAACGAGTAAGCAGCTGACCTTCTAAACCCACCCAATAACAAGGATTGTACGTTGCAAAGTGTACAGTCTTTATTAGAGACTAAATTGGACAATCTGTATTTACAACGGGTGCTGTCTCAGCATGGATAGGACACTTTTTGTTTTAAATAAGAGGTATATAGAATGCATGGTTTCCTGACATTTATACCAGAATATAAAGAAATCTTCAGTAGCTTAACTTCTACCAGAGTTAGGGGGAGCTTAGAATCTCAAGATGTAGCTGTAGGAAAGATCTGCTAAACCACGCAGTTCAAGGATGTCTTTTCTAATATGATGTAAACCACTGATTTCAAACACAAGACATGATACACAGATGTATTTTTTCTACCAGATCAAATTGCATTGTTTTTAACTGCTAAGGTAATAAACTTGTTTCAGATGATGTAGAACTGAATAATTCTCCATTATAAATTTGTCAACTCATTTAGATGTGCAAGCCATGAAACAAACCCAGGCATCATATGTGTTACTAAGTACCTCAATATCAGATGTGGTATAAGAAAATGAATACCTGGAGACAGCAATGCAATAGTACTCTGGTGATGGAGCCACATGTTGAAAACACTGGTATTTGTACTGTACTGTACATTTAACTTATTTCAGTTAATTTTAAATAAAATGCTTATTTCTCAGCAATGAAAGCCAAAAGCTAAAGAAAGCTAATCCATAAATCAGGTATTTAAATTAGTAACAAACAAATACTGTTTGGCAGTGAGTCTCAGATTCAGAAAAATAATTTTGTACCTAAGGCAAGTCTGGCCAATGAATGGAATCCACAGCCTTAAGGATTTACACTTTTGGGATTTCACCTTAATAAAAGAGAGAATATTTTTTCCCTCTTATTTACTTTCTGTGCACATAGCTGTTGTGTGGAGTGTCAGTGTGAGCCTGACAGGCTCACTGTGGCTGACACACCAACCACCAACCATCCTTGGGCCAATGGAGCTCTGGCATGATTAGAAGGGCATGGTCTGGAGGGTGTTTTCTCCCTAAACTTGTAAAACTACAATATGGAAAGCAGCTTGTGTTTCTCAGATTATATGAAGTTTGTCTTTGCTGTGTGAAAGAGGAGTTAGGCATCACTGATGAGTTCAACAAATGAATGAATGAAATTCATTTCAGGAATGAAAGCATTTTTTTAATATGTAGATGCAGAGTGCCTCAGCCTGCAATGGGAAACTCAATTTATAACTTAGCAACAGCAGAACAATTGATTTGGACACCTTACTTTGGACTCGTGGGACTAGTTGTTTGGAACTTGCTCTCTTGAGGAATAAAAAAAACCTCATTCTCACTCCTCACTAACACTCTGAAACAACAACAAAAGGTATAGGACAGGTAAAGCCCTGCTCTGAGTTCCCCTGTTATTGGGGAAGCATTCAGGGATTAGCATTAATGTGTGTTCATATAGCGCGTCAGACTATAGCAAAAAGCTACTTTTTCCCATGAAACGTCATGTCCTCTTGAGGACATTTAAAAATATTAGAAGACATGGGATTTGGGTACACTGTCATTCCAACAGTGAGGTTTGCTGTCAGGCGGTTGTCACTTTGGAGTAGGCAATGAACACCTGAACCACACCTCCTCAGGGAGGTCCTTGGAGAATCACAACCCAAGCCAAAATTCCTGGTACATATCACCACTGCAGCTGTGTTACAAGAGATGATTGTCTGCATATCTATCCCTGCTGTAGCTACAGTAGAGTGTTTGCTTTTTCTGAGGTTGAATAATAAGGCAGGATTTCAGAGGTACCTAAAGAGGTTGTCTCGCAGTACCCAGTTATACCATGCAGAATGAAAGGAGGAGTAAGTGCTTCTGAAATTCCTTTTTGTCTGCTTTTTGGAATTTTATGAATGAAGCCAGAAACATGTAAAGAAACTGCAGTAAATAATTCAATTTTTAAAATACACTGACTATTTAATAAAACTATTATTTGTCTTTTTTTTATCCCCAGCACATACAATAGAGCAGTTTAGCTAACAAAACAGTGTAGTAATGCTGCATTTGTTCACTTTTAATTCAGTGCTTTAATTTTAGTGGTTTTCATTTGAAAGTTGCTTACTATAAATCCTGAGGGGGGAAGAAGAAGAAACCATCATCTAATCACTAAAAAATGGTCCATTCTTCACCCTTAATACAATAATGTAAAAAATATGAATAAAAATATATTTTAAGCTATATAATGACATGAACAAAAAGTGATTGACATAGTTAACCAAAGAAACATTACATTTTGTATGAAGTCTATATTTGTTGAGGAAGCAGCGTGTTTTGAAGGATGAATTATGAAATGAGAATGCATAATTCTTTGGGAAAAACAGACAAAACTTAGAATAATACATACCAAAAGGGAATTCAGTTTACACAATGTTCTGTGCATTCTGGTTCAAAGTATTACAAAAGTTGGCAATCACTTTCATTTTTATCCAAACTTGCTGTTTTAGGTAGAATTCCCCTAAAATGGGAAAACAGAGTCCTGCACAGGTTGCTCCTCACGGCCACACACTTTGCCACAGGGAACAGGGCAGACAGTACAGCTCTAAGTAGTAGCACAGCAGGTACACCGCTCTTTGTCCAGAGGGTATTGTGGGAGATCTGCAGGGCTTTGGAGCCTGAGTCCCATGTAACCACCTCTGGGGCTGTCTAACTTCAGGCACCAGGGCACAGTACAATTCGGGATTCATCAGGTTGTGAGTGAGAACTCAGGTGTCCTCTTTCCAGATAAATGTTTTGTCTAGTATGTTAGAGTAATTAATTTTTGCCCTCCATCCCAGTTAGAGTTGATTTGTCTCCTCACACATAGCTTGCACTAGCATGACGACAGAACATTTACCCCAGCAAACCCTGTTAAGTAAGTAATTATGGCTTTCACTTGAGAAATCTGTATTGTGAGCTGAAAAGTGCTTGGGCTGAAACTGGCAGCAAAAACGTTCCAGTGAGCTGACTGTTGTCCTACTGCATAGCAGGAGATGACTACCACTTCTACACCTGTAAGACCTTGTGTGAATGAGCTTTTTTATATGGCAAAGTGTATAAGAAGATTCTGGGCAGTAATTTCTGATATATCAAACCACAGAGAGTGGTGGACCGTCTCTCAGTTATTTATAGCCTGATGTCCAGCATTACAGATTCTCTATTCAGCATCTATAAACAACTTCTGATGCAGGGGAAGGTGGAAAGACATTTCCGTGAATAACTCTCCTTCTCAGAAACCAAATTCTATTAAGGAGAGAAATAGCTTCCTGGCCCCCCAGGTAAAGCAGAGAAAAGCTGTTATAAATCTACTCAGGCCCTGAGACTGATCTTGTCCCCAGAGCGTATGCTGCATTCTTCTTGCCAAATGTTTCCAGCTGTAATTTGGCCTAGTACTCCAGACTCTTCTCTTGCCTTGGTGCCAGTAAGTAGCTAGTTTTAGCAGCTCCTGAGATAACATGCTAGTACTTGGAATCTTGTTCTTAGGCACCTATTTGTCCATCTTTAACTGGATCAGGAACTAAGGGAGCTGGATTTTGCAAGCATGCCAATTTCTACATATTGGGCATCCCTGGTGCCTTGAGATGTAGACTCCTTGTTATTCTAGCCCAATGTGTCTCTCAGAGCAATTCTGAAGGTGTTGCTGCTTGGAACAGCTCCCCTCAGATCTGCATCCAGTAGACACGACTAACTGCTAAAGCAGGAAGCTGGGAGAGATGTAATAGCCTTTTAATGAAATAGTCTTTTTTATGCACAGACTGCTTTCTTGGGGTATTTCCCTATAGTGTAATCTTATTTGACAATAATCCTTACACTGACAAAGGGAGCTTTCAAGAAAAAGAAAGAACAAACAACTTCTAAAATTGAATACATGAGGATATAAATGACACAAGGAAATTAAAACTCAAGGTGCACTTCAAGGTATTAGCAAGTGGAAGTGGAGGGAAGGGAAGCAACAAGCAACAGCAGTGACAGAAGGAGGAAAACCAGAAGGAATTACAGGGCAGACTTCCACACAAGCTTCTCCATAAGGCTCCACAAAGCAGTAGCCTGCCCCCTCCCCAGCAGCCCTCCTCAGCAATATAAAGCCACAAGTGCTCTCCTATGGCTTGTCCTCTGAATGTCCAAAGGGGTAAAATCTGACAACTTGAGACTGGTTTTGTATGTGCAGATGATGGAAGCACATGAAATGTAGATTTACTAGTATTGTAAACCTAATATAAAGCAAACATTAATACATGGTTTGTGAAGGTTTAACTTATTTCAACATTAACAATGGAGTTATCTGTCACTACAAATATATACCTGTTCTTTTTTTGTCTGTATGGTCACAAAAGAATCAATCCAGCACCATCCTCTCTTGGACAAAACTTCCACAAAAGACTTATTCACAGTAATTCATAGACAATTTTACAATACTGTTACCCAAGTCTGCACTTAATATTCAGAATAATAAAAAGAGCAATAAAAAATATCTAGGATAATATTTAGTCTAATTCTTAAAATGCTGCGGGACTGCTTGGTTTCTAAAAATGCCTCTCATGCCTTAATATCGACAGTCAAAAATGGCTTTCCGCGGCAGACTGGTGTTGCCAAAGCACCATAATACCATAAGCACTAAAATCTTTCTTACTGTGAAGAGTATGCCTCTCTTAGAAAGGCATATGAAAAAAAGAAAGGTTAGCTTTGCATTATACTCCAGAGATCTGTAAAGATCCTACCACTAAGCTACAGAAATACAAAAGGAAGCAAACCTGCAGATGAGGAAGACTATTCATGGAGAACACCCTAATAATGCCTCTTTCTCCTGTTTTCCAAAGAGAATTCTACCTCAAATGTCTTCAAAGAACAAACCTAATGTAATGTTAATATACAGAGAGAGGCACTTAAACAGCCCAAACCAAGCTGTTTAGGACTTCAGAGGTCAGCTCTGTCTCAGATGCCACCAGGGGATTAAGCAACAAGCAGTACGGATTTTGACACTATACTCACTATTTGCATCTTCTTTTCAGAGAGAGCAGCAATTTAGTCATGTTGAATATTATAAAGGTGCAACTTTATAAAAACAAACAATGAAACCAGGGATATCAATCACAGGTTTCTCCAAAACTTTACTCCTGGTCCTAACTGGGGAAGTTTAATTTCTACACCAGTAGAAACTCCTTCTGCTTCTCTGATGTCACAGTTTGACAATATTTTACTCTTCTCAAAGGGTAGGAACATCTCATTGTTAAAGCAGATATGAAGTATCTTTCTGATGTGTAAATGTTTATAGTGATTAATACATGTGTCTGTATATAAATATATTTAGTTTAAAAGGACAGAAGCAGAGTAAGGTATTTTACATTATACAGACAAAATTCATCTTTTGGTACAAACTAAGCTAAAATAACGCATTCTGTATTGTGTATTCTGTGTGTATAAGCTGTACATTAATTACTTATTATTTCTTATTATTTTTGAAATTTTTTTTTTCCCTTGCTGTCTTAAAAAGGAAAGTGTTTTTTTAACTGAGGATATGGGAAAAAAAGACCTTACATAAGAACTGAACCTGGCATTTTTCCTGTACCAATAAGTGAGTTCTGCTTGAGTTAAGAATATGTCACATCCCAGACAAGGGAAGTTCAGACTATTTTCTGTAGGTACCCACCAGAGGGAGAGAAAGAGATTTACTGTAAGAACTGACTGGCGCAATTCATAGGCAGCAAAAACACAGAGCGAGTGAAGAATTTCTCAAACATTTAAATAGTCTTAGAAGCATTAGTGTACAAAGCACCCTGAGTCTATTGGAATTATTGTTTTTCTATACACTCTAAAACCAACATGAAAGCTTTGTGTATCCTTTATGTACAAGCATTTACTCTTAATACTGTGTATATCTATATAGGTATATATGTATGAAAGTATAGCTCTTGACTTATACGTTTGCCTCCTGCAAACACTTCAGGAAGAAAAGTAACCAGCAAGAGTGTTTAGTAAATCAGAAAACCCGCAAGTACTGCGGAATATGGGGACTGCCTTCTTAATTGCTGTTATGCAGCTTGACAGTCTGATGCTAACTTTTACATATGCACAATTAACTAACAGCAGGATCATCCCATCCTTCAGCCAGTCTGGTCAGCTGCCCAGAGATGCTAAATCAGAGGCGTGGTATGCTGGGAGCACTTTCCAACACAGTTGCTGTTTCATTGGTTGTTAGCTACTCACTTACAGGTTAAAGGATTGACAGCATTGCTTTTTCCCAGTAACAGTCAAAATAACTTGGGACAGGGCTGGGTAACCATCCTGGTGCATTGGGATCAGGTTGTGTGTCTCATATTGAATGTCGACAGAAAATGAACTTCATGCCAATGAGCAACAGGCCTAAGTAATAATCAGAAAAGACAAGGAAATTGATGGAATGCTGGAAAAGCGTTGTTATTGCTGGGGACTGGAAATCTAACGCAGAGCGCAGCCTCAGGATGCATCACAAAAGCTAACATAGACATTCTTAGAGGTTTTATGTGGCAGGACAAAAATTATGACAGTATTTACGGAAAACCTGAGCAGAGTTCAGTTTTCCTAATAACTAATCCTGGAAATTTGTCGTGAGATTACCCTTGTCATTTTGTTTTAGAAGTCTATTAAAATATGTTGAGCTGATTAATTGGGTAGATAATGGTTCTTATTAAGCGAGTGAAAACGCCGAGTCAAAGAGAAGTAGGCTGACCCATTTGTGAGTTATGATGAGGCTGGCATCCAAAAGACTTTGGAGGGGAATAATTGTGAAACATCTGTCATTTCGTCATAACAGTCTGTCTTCAATCAAAGCATGTTGTAAATAGAAGTGTTCAGAAATTATCAAAGGAAACAAAGTTTTGTCAAAAAATGCTACTTCATCCAGTCTGAAGTCTTTCATTTAAAACATCTTGGGCTCAATGAGGTTTCAGCAAGCTCAAGGCAGAGTTCAAAGAGAGCCCTGCCTGGATTCCTGCAGAGTCTGCCTGAGCTGCGGACATTGGAAACAGCCACCACAGGTCAGATCAAAACTAAATTAGAAAGAGACTTTCAGTGAACTTGGAATCCCAGTTTTGTGCCAGCTTTTCTTATGAGATATTTTTACTGCTTTTTAAAAAAGAAAAATTTGTATATCTAGCACCTACAGCTCAGGAGGGTATTTTTTTATAGAACAGATTTTTATCTTCAAGAAGAGGCACATAAAATGTTTAAAATTAGAAGAATGTGATTAAAACCACACATTGTTCTTCTGCTATAGTCTCTAAAGAGGCTCTGAAATTGAAACAAATTAGCCTACAACTGACTTTTTAAGAATATATGCATTAAATACGTATCTACAAAAATAACATTCCTAGCGATATAGATGCCTCATAGCACTTAATTTGCTGTATTTGGTGACTTGTGAAAACAAAAAACAGACACAGCATTCATTAAGAAATTGTATAGTGAAAAAATTAATCCATGCACACATAAAATGTGAGTAAATTAATTGTAATTAAATAAATTCAGGATCAGTGTCTATTCAAGAGATAAACATTTCAAACCTCAAAAGATAATTCTGCATATCTCAGTTGTTTTAGAATGATTTCAGATATCTTTTACTACTATTAATAATGTGGTTTAAGGTTGTAATATATACGGACTATGAATATAACATACATAAATATGTATATGTAAGTACCCAAATTACTAGGTGGAATTTCAGAAGTACAGAGCACTCGGTGGTGATAACAATATTAAAATATGCAGAGAATACCATTACAAATGTTCTTGGCTTTTTTCATTAGCAAACATATCAAGCAAAAAGTATTTACGTACCCTGTTTGCGTGTTTTCTGCTCAAATCATGATGGCATAGAACATACATGCTAGCATATAAAGAGAGATAGTAGTCCAGCTGAAGAGTACACACCCAGGCAAATGTTGTAGCTCTATCATCCCGTGCAAGATATTTAACACAACACTGTCTCTAGAGCTCATAACAGTTTTCAAACAGTTTTTGAAATCCAGAATTTTTTCTGAGCCCTTCTGTCTGTACTAAATATAAGAAAACTGTGTGTTTCTTATCAACTTATTTGAAAGAAAAATACTACAGAAAACTAAACTTATTTCAGTTACATGCTGAAGTGATTGTGCTGAAGGGTCTTACTGCATAAATGGAGCACACAAGCCAAAAACAATACAAGCATTTAGCTGCTGGCTTTAGCCAGTCTCTTTCAGTGCAAATCATAATTGCTTTAGGACTTTCTGAATCCACTTTTGAATTCAAAGCTTCAGACAAATAATTGGATTTCCTGAAAACATGCTGAGCTATATGCTCTCCCTGTCTTGCTTTATGTCCTCAGGGCTCTAGTCTCTGCTTTATATCAAGCTGCACCTAGTAGGCTAATTGGAGGGATGGGTAGATCACTCTGCATTAACATGTCCATCTGTATTAAATAAAATCTCCTCAACAGTCTTTATCATCTTCAACAGAATTATCACTTCAGAGTTTAAGAAACAGGAAATCAAGTAAAAATGGCTGTGTAATTTACCAATGGCTCGGGTGCCTTAGCCCCGTAGACCTATGATCCAAAGCAATTATATTCTAGCTGACTTATTTTTACAGTACTTTGACATTGTATACTCGCTTTATGTGTCTCACTGACTGCAGGGCAGCTCTAAATATGCTCGGGGCTGTCTGCCTAGACATTTCTTGCTCTAGGTAAAGTACAGTTGAAATACCACTTGTGTTTGATCTGCAAGGTTTGTAAATACGTAATATCAAAGATTAAGCCCTTCGGTTTCCCAGTATTGTGACAGGTGTACAAAAGATATCATATTAACAAATGGGGTGTTGCTTTTTAATTGTTATTTAACATTAGTAGCACGTAATAAGCTGGTGACCTTTTTTTTCCCCTGCATGTGTAGGAAAGGAATAATCAAGCTAGCGTGGCTGCTGAGACAAAAAACTGCCCACTGCCTATGAAATCTCTGGGGTCAGGTTTGCACTAAGAGTTATCCTGTCATAGCTGTGTTTGTTCAGAGTCTGAAAAATTCACACCTTCTTGCTGACCTCACTGTGTTGGAAAACACTAAAATCCAGCACTCCGAGGACACAGAATTGCTCTAAAGGAGGTTTGAATGGCTTCACTTAAGACATTCAAGGAAATGGCATAACAATGCTGACAGAAATTCTGCTCTTGTGGCTCAGCACCAATTTGAAGATACTTTTCACCCCTCAGCATGCTATTTGGAACCTCCTTTGCTACTGCTACCACCTCTACCTCTTTTATCTCTTCGCTGTCCCAAGCATAGCAGGAGGTGGAGACACCTGTCTAATCTTCACAGAAAGATGGTATCTTCTGCAGTCTGTTAGCTTGATGGGGTTTGACTCATAATTCTGGTTCTTTGAGGATTATTTTTTTAAAATGAACTTTTAATGATTGCCATGCTCTTGAATTCTATTGTACTCACTGCCAGCAGAAGCCATTTTGCGTAGCTTACATAGAAAGGTTGGCAGTACCATAAAAAAAGCATGCATTAAAATATTCCTGTTCAGGAGCACACCTACTTGACCATCTTTTCTATTTTACAACTCTTCTAGTGTAGGTCTTCGTGAGTTTAAATTGTTTTTGTCTCCTACAGTTTTATCTTAATGTCATATATCAGAAGAGCCTTACTGGATAAGACTAGAGGATTAGTGCCAGAATCCTGTTTTCTGGCAGTGGCAATGAAGGTTAAAAGGCCTAGTGCCACCTGCTTCCAATG
Organism: Buceros rhinoceros silvestris; assembly: GCF_000710305.1. Taxonomy (NCBI): domain Eukaryota; kingdom Metazoa; phylum Chordata; class Aves; order Bucerotiformes; family Bucerotidae; genus Buceros; species Buceros rhinoceros. The sequence goes on along the minus strand of NW_010412524.1, from coordinate 25,968 downwards.
CGACAGAAGGCATCTGCAAAACACCAGTCATTTCAGGTCTTATTCCCTGCTTTAGGCCGATTTTGAACAGATTTATCATCATAGTCCCGGTACTGACCCTTTTGAGCTTCACAAATTACTTGTCTTCATGTCGAGAACTGGCTGTATATTCCTACTTTCTCCATCGTGTTTTTTAGCCGGTTTTTACCTCTGGAAAGACTTTTTTTTTATTCTGCTAATGCTCAATTTCCTTCCTGATCAGGGCTTCCTCCTCTAAGAGCAGATCCTCAGCAAACTTGTTTTCTTTTGGTACTGTGGAGGATCCTCGTTCTTGGTTTGGCACAGCTGGGATATTGTTACGATCTCTGTCAATTATGGATGGATCTTATTACTGAAGTTGAGTTCTAATCCACCCATCCCCACTATCATTTGAAAATGTGTAATAATTTTGACAAACCTTAATGGCCATTCCAGATTCCCAGTTATTGTGAAGTGACTCACAAACTATCACATTACAAATGGTAACAAAAACATACCCACCATCTGTTTGAGTTTTCTACACAACTCTTGAGGTATAAACCAGGAATTCAGTTATGTCTGGTAATAGGAAAGTTGGGTGAAGCTGGAATTAAATATGAATATTAAATAAAGTATAGCATCTTCCATCTTTAATAAATGACACTTTTTGTTCAGAAACCAAATAGATTCTGATGAAGAAACCTTCTGTGAACAACATAGATGTAGCCATTATGGATCAGACTACAGTGTCAAGTGTAATTATTTCATTTGTGTGGAGATAAGAGGTATTAAGATGAAGCTATGAAAAGTTACATCTGACTCATGACACAGGATGGTTGGAAGGGACCGCAGGAGGACTCTAATACAACCTCCTGCTCAAAGCAGGATCAGCAATGAGGTCAGACTGGGTAGCTCAGGGCTTTGGTCTTGAGAACATTGAAAAGCTCAAGGATTGGGCTTACACAGCCTTTGCTTGGCTGAACCTCTTCTGTTTCAACTTATGTCTTTGGCTCTCATCCTCCCACCATGCACCACTGAGAAGATTCTGGCTTTATCTCCTGAAAAGCTCCTCTTAGGTGCTGAAGCTGGAGCTGGTGTTGGGTCTGCCCAGACCTATCTCTTGCCCAAGTGCTATAAATGCTACTTCCTCAGCCTATCTATAAAGGGCAAGTCCCAGAACTGGACTCAGTATTCTAGAGGGTGCAGATGATGTAAGGAGGAAAAACAACTTCTCTTGGTCTGCTGGTTATAGTCCTGTTATGATAACCCAGGATACAGAGGGATAGATATGTAACATAACAGCTCAGAATAGTGGAAATGCTTGAGCTATGGCTTCAAAGGCTTGGTCCCTGCTGGCATGAGCATTTCAGGACAGGGAAATCACTGCTTAGCTTTTTCAGGAACAAGTGTGACTCAACAGTAGATGTAAGTTGCAACTAGTGGAACCACTGCAGTCTGTAGAGATCTCCAGGTCATTTACTTTGATGAGTACCTTGTAGGCTAAAAGGAGTTGCTTGTACAAGCAGAAGTTAAAAGGTTGATTGTGACTAGCATCCAAAGCCAGGAGCAGTCAAACACAACATGACCTGAAAGGCTATGAGATTAACTTTGAATATTGCCAGGCTGGTTAATGTGGAATACTATTTGGAAAAATGAATCAGTAATAAGGTTCCTCTATGTCTCTTTTCTCCTGAAATAGATTTTAGCCCCCATGGAATTTCTGTTGAAAGAAAATAGGTAAGGGCAGATCCACCTGCTTAAGAAGATGAAGTGACCTGACATACAGAACAGGTTTTGTGGGTGAGACTGTGTGGCTGCTTAAAATATGACCAGACAACCTTACAAGATGCCGGTGGTAACTGCATCATTCTTTATGGAAGAATTTGGTTTTACTCTGGAGCTTGTCTAGGTTACGACAAAAACATATATCCAAGACATTACCTCCAGAATCTTGGATGATGTTTAAGTTTTCATTTTAAAAAATGGTTTTAAACTTCATACTTTGATGTTGAGGATGGAAATGCAAATATTTTCTTGAGATTGTAAACATGTTAGCAAGGCTGCAGTCAGGAAGAAACCTGCAAACCCCATGCCTGTGTTGGAACAAATCAAGCCTAAATGAACCTTAGGGAGGCGGCTGCTAGATTCAGGGAAGAGACTGGATTGTCCCCATTGGTGTAGCGTGGAAGCCCACAGGGCCCTGCTCTTCTCCTTTCTCATGACCTTGTGTAAATTACCATTTTATGACCATTCTAGGCAGAATGCAGTTAACTGCTTCGTCAGGAGAAAGATGAGTTTCTCCTAGCTTTTCAGAAAAAAAGTTGTTGGCTTTGCATCAGAATAAACATGTTGTTGAGTCCAGATCCCTGCCGCTAGTTATTATTTAAGCAGTAAAATCCTTACAGCCATTTGGCATGAAGCCTTATAGTTTTTGTGGGAAAGGAAGAAGTTGTATTATTTTTCTTCTTGCTATTTCATTTATATCACAGAAATGGAATGTCTTTCACAGTTGATTGTATGTACTTCTGTAATCCATAGATGCAAAGCCAAAAGCCCCCTGTGATTCCTAAATGATCTGTGGCAAAGCATCTCTCAGGACTCTTCCAAAACTTACTAGTACAACACGCAGGCCAGAATCCTATACTTGGATAGCTCTGCTTAAGTCCCTCTGCCAGTCACATGATAGAAAACATGCCTGCACTGCTGAAATAAGGGGAAGCCACCTTTGTTTTCCTAACAGCAATGTATTTAATGAACCTTTCTTTAAAGACTTTACAGAGACTTTTTGTTAATCTAATGCACTTTGGGTGTTGAGACTAGTCTTGGCTATGTCAGCCACCACTAACTTTTTGCTTTCGACAAGAGAATAGTGAGAGGAATGTTAGAAAAGGTAGTTTCCTTCAAAGCAACACCCCTATTCCTGGAGAATGACTTGATTCCTGGGAATATTGCCTTGAGTGAAGGGAGTGGTAAAATCTCAATCTATCTACTGTGTTCTTTGAAAGATAGAGATGAGATGTAAGCTTGGTACATGCATGCAGGAAAGATTTTCAAATCTTTAACCTATGTGAAAAATGTGTTAACAAGTCGCAGTCCTTAGAAGTTGAAATTAGACAAAATAAAGTTAGAATACCTCTTTTCTTTTCTTTTCTTTTCTTTTTTCTTTTCTTTTCTTTTCTTTTCTTTTTTCTTTTCTTTTCTTTTCTTTTCTTTTCTTTTCTTTTCTTTTCTTTTCTTTTCTTTTCTTTTCTTTTTTCTTTTCTTTTCTTTTCTTTTCCTTTTCTTTCCTTTTCTTTTCTTTTCCTTTTCTTTCCTTTCCTTTTCTTTTTTCTTTTCTTTTCTTTTCTTTTCCTTTTCTTTCCTTTTCTTTTCTTTTCCTTTTCTTTCCTTTCCTTTTCTTTTTTCTTTTCTTTTCTTTTCTTTTCCTTTTCTTTCCTTTTCTTTTCTTTTCCTTTTCTTTCCTTTCCTTTTCTTTTTTCTTTTCTTTTCTTTTCTTTTCCTTTTCTTTCCTTTTCTTTTCTTTTCCTTTTCTTTCCTTTCCTTTTCTTTTTTCTTTTCTTTTCTTTTCTTTTCTTTTCTTTTCTTTTCTTTTCTTTTCTTTTCTTTTCTTTTCTTTTCTTTTCTTTTCTTTTCTTTTCTTTTCTTTTCTTTTCTTTTCTTTTCTTTTCTTTTCTTTTCTTTTCTTTTCTTTTCTTTTCTTTTCTTTTCTTTTCTTTTCTTTTCTTTTCTTTTCTTTTCTTTTCTTTTCTTTTCTTTTCTTTTCTTTTCTTTTCTTTTCTTTTCTTTTCTTTTCTTTTCTTTTCTTTTCTTTTCTTTTCTTTTCTTTTCTTTTCTTTTCTTTTCTTTTCTTTTCTTTTCTTTTCTTTTCTTTAAGTAAATAATTGCTTGAGGAGTTCCTCCTCGATCTATAGTTCTGCTCAATTATGTAAGACTTTAAAGCATGATCCAAGAACTTTGGCCACTGTTCAGTAATTGCAGTAGTAGATTCAATTGCACAAAAGCTCTTGATCTAATAAAAAGTGGTGGAAATTTATTGTTTCCCTCACCACCTTAATGGTAAGACACAGAACATTAGCAACAATGGAAGTACCAACAAAGGGAAGCAAGAGTGCAGTATAAAATGCAGTATCGGAAAAGATTAAAGAGAAGGTGATAGAGGACTAAGGTGAAATAAATGCAACTGAAGATACTGTGCAGGTAGGCGAAAGCAGTCAGGGCAAACCTTGATCTCATTGAATGCTTTTATTATGAAACAAAATAATTTAAAATAAGAAAACATGTTGATGACGTGATGTGCTGTCAACGCGATGAAGGACTAAAGTGGCATACAGGAAGAACTGAAATACCTTGAGACTGAAAAGAATGGAAATAGAAAGAATATTAGAGTAATATTACATAATATTACAGAAAACAAAGTAATCCTTTCACAGTAATAGTAGTATGAAGAACTTCTATAACATTGTAATTAACCAATTGGAAATAACAGAGGAGAAGAAATAGATGAGTGTAGTTGTTGATCATATTAATAACTTACTTAGTAAGCATGACATGCATTTGCAGAACGTGTCCTGGCAGTGTATCTTGAGAGGTTCCCTCTGTCCCCTTTTCTTAATGAAAAGCCAAATACAAGAGTCCAGATGGACCCTCTTCTTGAAGTCTGTGTATACTTCTGGATGGTCATGATCAAGAGAAATGATATTAACATTAAAATGTACATAGAGATGATCAGGGAAATGTTGGACCTACAACATAACAGATGCCAAGATAAGCTGATATGTGTAGTCTAGCAAAATGAAAGCAGAGGTGAGTTATAACTGATCTGCATAAAGATATCAAGGGACGGAGATAAACTGAGAAAGGAGAAAGGCCAGGTACAGTAAAGGTCAATGTTTAAGCAAGAGAAATGAAGATATAAACTGTCCATGAAACAAACATGGCTGCAAACAAGAGAGAAGTTTTGTGCCAGAGTCATTAGAAACAATCATTCTGTAGCAGAATTATGTAGCTAAACTTATAACAATATGTATTTTTAAGATAACTCTTGATCAGTATACATGAAGTATTATATGCCATAGTTTCAGTAACAGCAGGAGACAGAACTTCATTATGTTTATTTTCTTCAGTATTAGAGTATGTAGTAATAGGCCAGTTAATAACATCTTAATTTTTTAAAAATATTTTTCTTAAATGTGTTAAAATTAAAATAATTAAGGAAACCTACTTACACCTCCCTCACAGGATATCTGCTATATGCTGATGGCCTTGGGATTTTGATCTTAAGTGACACATCAGCTATAGTCACTGGAGGCGTGGAAGCTTCTATTCAGGAGAAATGGCCACTGGCTTGGGTTTTTATTTTCCTCTGTGTGAATTTTTGGGTTTTATTCTTTCATTTTACTTTGTTTTGTTTTATAATATTCCTTATTTCTTGTATGTATTCCAGTTTAGGTCGGGTGGGTTTTTTTGGTTTTTGTTGTTATTTTAAAATTATTACTTTTATTTAGTTTCTTTCTTTATCTGTATCTGAAAGCCATTTTCAGTGTCAGACCAGAATCACACACAGCTTATACCACATGGACCACTAGAGCGGTATAACTCTCCATTGTGAATAAGCAGGCCATAACCCACACTGGCATCATTAAGACAATCAGGGGGAACAACAGAACACACACTTTTGTCAGCTGTACCTTTACCCTTTTGTAAAAAAGTGACTTAGAAATGCTCCATCTTGAAGAACCCAATGAGGAAAATACAAATGGGCCAAAGCTCCCTGGCCATATAAAAGATCTAATAATCCCACGTCTGTAGGGACAACCTGAATAACAAGAACCGAAGAACAAGAAGGCAAGAGAATGAGAGGAAGAAAACTTCTTTCCCTCCAAGTACAATTGTATCCAGATTAATAACAACAATAAAAATAGTAACTATGGCTTAGAAGAATTACTTATAGTAATAAGTATAGTATTATAGATAATGTAATTGCTGCTGTTGGCTTTGGACATTGCCGTGGTGCTTAGCAGTCTCTTTCAAGTGCAGAATCTCTTCACACTGACCAAGGAAAAGCTCTCGGGGTTCCGGGGAGACTTCAGTTTAAATGTGCAGTACAAATACTCCCCTGATGGCATATATCAATTCAGTGACAAAATAAGAAGAGATTTCCTCACCTTTCTTAAGAGCAATGCCTGGTATGCCAATGCAGTTTATCTCTTTTTCTGTGAATTTATAAAATTTTAAAATCTTTTTCCTTTTCTGATTTTTCCTGAACCTCTGAATTTCTAAGACTTGATGAGAAATTCACACCACTGCTGCAAAATTTGGTATCAATGCATGACACCTAGTTTTTTGTATACCTTTGAAAATGGAAGACGCTGTGCCATCTGAAGGGACTAAAATCACTGCTTTGTTACTCTGAATTTTATTTCTTCAGCATCTTTTTCTGATGTTCGTCATAGCGATTTCTGAATTATTTCACTGGCCAGACGGACTTTTAGAAAGCTGTATGATGAATTTTTGAAGCAGAACATCTGAGAGAAAGCACCCCCTTCCCCACAACATGATCTCACTGGTTTACATAAGTGTTTGTACTGATTGGTAAAGTTTCATTTTGATCCGGCAATCCCTTTCACCCACACTGCACTTGGCTGCTGCCCACCAGTGGTGCATTGTAGGGAATACATGAAAAAGAGAGCAAAACGTAATAGCTATTTTTATTACATTACTAGAAATAATATATGCCAAGTCTAAGATACAGTTAGCTACTGTACTGTGTCAGAAAAAAAGAATTAAAGTGAATATTAGACAATTATACACATCAGGGAATTCTTACTACATTTTTTCTATGTTGGTTGCTAATTTTCTTTAAGCGTTTTCTTTAAGTATTTTTCTCTTGAATGCAAAAATCTTACTTGCTACTTTTTCTTTTCAATATTCTTCACGTAGCAATGGTACACATATTTCAGTGCATTACTGAGCTGCTATATTGCTTGTCTAGAAAGACTGAATACCTTACTTACTGCTTAGATGTTGGAAGCCATCATACTTTTGTATTTAGGGAAATATTTTAATACTGAGGAGACTAATAAACTTCTTAAACCTTACTAAACAGCTGATTTAGTAGCTCTGTATGTAATTGTGCTAATTGACCACTGACCAAATAATCTGGAAAGTAAAACATGAAGCAATAAAAAGGCACATAAACTTTTTACTATACAAATTTATTAAGTCATATGGAAATAAAATCAATTTTTATGTATGCAGAGAAAGAAATACAAACTTCTCTGCTATTCTTACACCCTTTTGCGGTCTTGAGATATGAAGAGAAAATCCAAATTCCTGTTGTTTTGAGAAGCAGAACCAAAGTTCTCATTCTTTACTGCATTGCAGTGTAAGTACTGATTTCCATCATTCCTTCTATTGAAGGATTGGATTGAAGGCAGAGAGAAGGTATTTTATTTACATGAAATCAAAGGTATTTCACAGTTTGCAATAGCTGTAAAGTGTCTAGTCTATTCAACTCCTGCTGTTATACTGAGAACTTTCCAGCGTATGACTAATGTTTATCATGTCTAGTTTGTTTCCTCTGCTACATATGGTGTGTAAGGTTTTCTTTTGACTGGATTTTTATTTGTTTCAGTTTGTTTTGGAAAGATATCAATGCCTGCCTTGGTGCTTGTCATCTTCAATTTAATTTAAGGGAAATACACCTTGTATCAGGAGTGAAAGGTGGTGGCATTTGTGCTTGTCTGTACTTCTATGGAAGCCATTCTTTTGACTACCAAAATGTTATATACAGATACATAATGAATTTTTTTTTAGGCTATCAGTAGAGCTATGGTAACATGGAACTCAGCATGGACAAAAAAACCAGACTGAATTGAGGAAGAGTAAGTTATATATATTCAACCAAAGGAAACTGTGTGTGATAAACACCAGTTCCCAAAGTGATTTTTCCCTGACCATCAACATTATTTGTTCTTTGTTCCTGTGCTGACTTTCTCCAAACTCTAGGCTACCCTAGGCATTGAAAGGGAAGGCAAAGTTTGTGTCATGTAAATATTGCTTCCTCTGAGATCTGTATTGTCTGAGCATTTCTTGTTCCTGCAAGTAGATACCAAATAGCTGTGGAGAAAGAATGTGGGATTGATAAATGAAGAACAGAGTGATGGAGGAATGTTTCCCCGAAACTATTTTGGGTATGTCTTGCCAGGAAGGATGTTAGTCCATTCAATTAATTTGGTTTGCCTCCAGCACCTCTGTGACGAAAGCCCCCGCTATCTCCTGCTGGTGAAGCTGATCATTCCAGATTATGAGAGTGGATATCCTTCACCTATGTGCTGACAGGAAGCAATCATCTAACAAAATACTAAAGCTGCTTTTACTCAGCAAGAGGACCTCAGTCTGTGTCGTTCCACATATATAGTCTCTGCATCACCCAAATGAGCTTTCAGACCTTTTTCCTAGCTTCTCTATAAATTTAGTCTGGAATGGAAGGGTTGATGATGTGAGTACATCACTCATGTATTTCTTGCAATGTGTCTGAAGAAGTACTGCTGGTTGTTTTGGATCTCAGCATCGACAGTTGTTCAGGACTATGTTTCATGAGCCAGAGGGGGTAGAAGTTGGATTCACAGTCTAAAGCCAGTTACAGATGTCATCTGAGGTGAGGCCTTTAAGCTTTGGAAATATTAGTACATTATTACTTGACTGGTACAGGTGAAAGAGAGCTGCATTATTTGAGAAGGCGTCTTAAACATGTGCAGTGTCTGTGAAGAAGGTTGACTCTGGATGACTGTTTCTGGATGGTGTTTAGTGCAGGGTTCTTTGGCAGGTGGTTGGCACCCCAGCACTGACAGTGTGGATTAGCATAACTCTGGCAGGTTAATTGGAGGCTTTTGGCTTTTTATACATCTTCAGATTAGTATTCCTGAAATTTCCATTGCATTAGACTTCATTTTTTATTATTCATGTGCATGCTTTCTCTTGCTCTGATCAGTGATATTATAACTTTTTTCCACAACTGTAGCACTGTTTTCCATAGTATCATTTTTACCTTGTGGTACCTACATTGTATTTAATTGTCTGCCACTCTCGTGGTACATTGTCTAGTAAATATCAGTTTTGCATGTTTGATTACAGACTTTGAAGTCATAATTTCTAATAGTGCCCTTTCTGGATAATTTTGGTAACAATACATATATTTTCCCTGTATGAGAAAATAACCTATACATATTTATGTGGATGTCACCAGACTCCTGTGCATATTATTTTTTCATGTCATATTTCATAACATATTTCTTTCTGTTATCGATTTATTTTAAAATATCCATATTATTAACAGTATCCCTACTGTTTAACTTACAATTTTCTTTATGGAACTTGATGTTCTTTTGTTTATTATGATTTTGATGTCCTTTGCTGCATCTACACATCTGTTTTCTTTTGGTATGTTTTTTCTTTCCGTTTCCATTTTCATGTTTTGTTGTTCTTCTACAATACCAATTCTTTCACTCACTGGAACTTGCAATCTGTAATGTTTTTGTTTCAATATAGATATCCAGTTTCTGACATAATTCCAATAATTAACCTGTCAGGAGGTTTTGTTTTATCTTTATGAAGATGCTACTTCCTCGCTTTTCCCTTATTTCTCAATTTCAAGACATTTTCTCTGTAATACTGCCCAGTTCTAGTAACACATTGAGTTTATGTGTTTGTTGTTGAACTCTCTAACTATTTTTGTACAACGACATTGGTTGTTTAATGGACAACAGGAGAGCTACGAACATTTAGAGGAAGATATCTGGAAGAAAAGGCAAGACCTACGTGGCTTAACTCCCTGGATCCACAGAGAATATGAGACAAGTCACAGTGTTTCCCTTGCTGCCAGGTTCAATAGCCATCTATTTATCTAGAAAGAGCCTCAAGACCCTCCCAAGCATTATGCCACAGGAGTATCCAGCCCTGCCAGCAGGCTCCAAGCTGTCAAGGTTCACAGAGGCTATTCACAACTCCACGCTGTTTCACAACTCCACGCTGAGAAGCACCCCTTCCTCAGCACCCCCCA
>NW_010412524.1:0-15872 GCF_000710305.1 Buceros rhinoceros silvestris | reverse complement strand
CACCCCCCGCCATGACTTTCAGCTCCACACTGTGCTTCCAAACTGCTTTGGTAATGCCAACATGTCCCAATGGAAGGAAATATAGACAGCAGAAGATACAGTTGCCTTCTCTCAACAGGCACACAGAGTGGTTTGGGGTTGTCCTGTGCCACAGTGCCCTCTTTCTTGCTCCTTGACACAGCATTATTTCTAGCGCAGCCATTTCTGACCTTCACTTGGTTTGGAGTGATGGTTCCATCCATGTCCTGCCTGTGTTCTCGTTCTCCACGTGGGTGGGAGACGGATGGCAGGCAGCTGTAATAGCAGTTCAAGTACCCTATGTAAGGACATGCATGATGAAGGCCCTTTTCTCAGCCAGATGCGTGGAAAAAAATTATGTATTACTTTTCCCCCTGAGCCAGGATAAGGACTGCTCTGAGATACTGGGAGGTGGAGATTCTGTCTGGGTTCTATCTGGCCCATAACAGCTCTAGTTCAGCAGTACTGAACCAGTGTCTCTGGGTCTACTGCCCATCTGAAAGGACTAGTGGCAATACTGGAGTTTAGATCAGCTGTGGTTATGACCTGCACACCTAGGTAAAGGGCAGTTGGGTCTTTCTAATTATCTCCTGCCATGTCAATGAGCAAAGTATTTCTTCCCCCTTCCCTGTGTTTTCCTTCTCTTGTCCTTTCTCCCCATCCTTTTCTCATTTTACTATCCTCTTGCTACCTGTGTGGACCTAATTTCCACCTTGTGCTCAATGTACATATCTGTGTGTTCACTTAGTCTACTAAAATGTTTTCCTGAGTTTACTTTCTGGAATTCACTGTGTTAAATTGGTTAACAAATAAATCTGCCAAACACTCAAGTAAGTTAGGATGCAGGAGCTTGTATGTGGGACCAAGGGAGATGAGAAGGAGGAATATGAATTACCCGCCTCAGCAGTGGTGAGTTGTTAAATCAATTGAAACAGCAACCTTAGAAATACTAGGTTTGAAGAAGCCTGTGTAAGACAACTACCACAATATTGTGTCATGACTGCAGCGTGGGATGAGGAACAAATGGACAGTTTGCAAGGTCACCCTGCTCATGGCACCAACTGTATCACAGCTGAAAGCGGAGAGAAGGAATGGCATGCTGATATTGATCACAGTCTGTGTCCTACTGCCAGGGGACTTGCTCCCTTCACTTCAGAGAAAAAAATACATGAGATTCAAGGAGTTTGCGGCTGTTCCAAGGTGAATGATGCTGATTTAGCTCCTCTTTGCCAAAAGGCAGAGCCAGAGCTGTTTGTTGAGTGACCAAGGCACTGGGAGATAGCTGTGAAGGTGAAATGTACATCTGGTCTCAAACACGTGAGAACCTGTGATTAGGCCAGTTTGAATCTATACCCTTCATCAATAGCAAGAGTAGCCACGCATTCTCTTCCTCTTACTAAACTACTGTATAAATGCCTAGAAAACAACATCCCACAGCTGAATGGAGGAATTAAATCCAGTTCCGAGAGGTGGTGGGGCTTCCCTTTGTGGACTTCTGCAGTGGGCTTGATATTGAAAAAGCAAGGACTTGATAATAATGTCAGTTGCTTCGATTGCCTTGTGGATTTTCTGGTTTTTGGCCAGAGAATTCTTCAAAAGTTTGATTGCTTCCTGATATAACACACAATAGTTAAACCTGTTTCAGAAACTGCGTTCAGAGCAGATATCACTCACACACGTATCAGGAGGTAACTATGACAGAACGAGGTCAAGGGCAGCCTCTCCTTGTACAGGACAAGTTTTAATGATTTTACTGCAAAGTATCAGAAAACAGATATACATAAGTATTGTCAAAAGTGGATCATGATAAAAAAATGATTCTATGAACAAGAGTGGCTTTGAAGCCTGGACTCATGATTGCAGTGCTCCGCACGATTGAATCTGATATCCCAACGCACTGCATTCAATAACTGATCAAGAGCAAGATCAGTATAAATGAAGCAATATCAAGGCAAAGTTTAACTGATGTTGACTTGCGAACACCTTGGGAGAAACTTAAGATCAGCCTTGTCAGTGATGACCTTTACCTGCCTAAGAGTTTTTCATATTTGCTTTTCTAAAGAGAGTTGCAGGATCAGCTGTGGCTGGTTGACCTTCATCTGTACTGCTTACCCACAGAGAAGTTACTATGGGCAACATTCTTATTTTCAGTGCTTTAGAACAGGGTGGCCTGTCAGTGACCTGTGAGCTGTACATTGCCTGCCAGAATTATTCTGTGAGACTGTGGCCTGATCCCTCCTGCTTTCTTTCCTGACAACAACTCTTTTATCAAGTCTCAGCCCTATGGGCATGTGTCCCTGAGTCTCGCAACTCAGGAAAGAGAAGCTGTACCTCCAGACATGAGATCTGATTCACACACATACAGTCTCTTATTTCAAACTACATGGATCTGAGGCAATGCTGGACATAGGGTGATGCTTGGCCACTCAGATGAAAAGGTGGCAGATACTTCTTAAGCTTTTTCTTAAGAGGTATTGGGTCTTCTCCACCTGAAAAACTGGACTTTGTGACACGTGCTTCTACTTATGATCTCTTTTTCTCTTTCCTCCTTGTTTTCAGATCTCTACTACTGGCTTCAGCAGAAGTAACATTCAAGGCCAGGTTGGATGAGGCTCTGAGCAACCTGATCTAGTTGAGTATGTCTCTACTCGTTGCAGGGGGGTTAGACTAGATGACCTTTAAAGGTTCCTTACAAACCAAAGCATTCTAGGATTCTAAATATCATCATCATCATGACTTGGCTTGGCTTTGCGGACAAAGATTTGGGAAGAGCTTTACCCAAGCTTACTGCAAGCGCGCTGATGGCTGAAAAGGCCAATGCGGGATAGGCAAGTCCGGTTGCAAAGAGCACACCGGAAGGTCTCCTTGGGTGGTATAGACAATGCAGAAAGAATTCTAAATATACCCTTGTCATAAAAAAATACTTTGCAATCTTTTTTGAATACTGGTTCATGATAAGAAGGTGATTTTAAAAATTTTTACCATTCCTATAACTTTAAAGAGTGTGTATGGAGAGTCTGGCTTTGAGTAATAGTCTGTTTCAAACTGAAAGATCAGGGGCCTTATACCTGTCAGTAATCATTACTCACACGATTGGTGCAGTCCATGGCCTTGCTTCTACTGGAGAAATTACGCTGATCGCCTTCTGTTCTAAATAATTTCCTCTAAGAGATTTTACCTTATAAAAAGCTTCTGTTTAAAGATTTTTGTTCTATAATTTTAATGAAGTTTTGAGGGTTTTATTATACTTAATCACACTGATGTGTCAAGATTATACTTGGTGGTTTTTACTGTAGCTGATGTCTCTAACACATGGTATACTGTGCTTGATCTCTAGCACTGCCTTGTTAAATCAATGTATGTCTGTTAGCAAAGGATCATTTCCTTCTGTTATAACTAATGAAGGCATCAAATATATATTTATCTCCCCTTGATTACAATTCTTCAGTATGACATGAGTTTCTCATAATTTAAATTTTCCAATTTTTTTTTTTGCAATAAACAGTGCATTTCTTCAGTAATTACAACATTACAGAACCTTTCTGTTCCCTTAGCTGCATTATTTATTTTTATATTAGCTACGTATGGAGCATTAGAGTTCCATTTATCTCCTGCAAATAGTCTTGTGGAGAGATATAAGTCATATGACATCTGAGTATGGATAGCAAAATTTTAGATACATCATCATAATGTAAGAGCAATGGGTTAATCTGACACAGCGACTCTGTGTTATGACATATGAATATCCCTAAGTGGATAAACTGTTAAAAAATGCAGTTTGGCAGAAATTGTTTGTGATTTGCAATCTGAGCAATTCTGGTTAAGAAAATAAGAGAGCAAGCCAAATATCTGAGATACTTCATTTTGACTCTTTTTAATAGAATGTGGTTTCCTTTTTTCTACTTCAAGTCAACATTTTTAAAGTTTTAATAGCAAAGAAAAGAACACACCTAAAAGGTGAATAATTAAAAATAATTTTCTAATTTTTGTGTGGAGTGCTCAGTTGACCTTAAAAACCCCTGAAGCATAAATTCCATCCTGATGTGAAATGATTTGTTTTCATTCTTTCAGTTCTTCCAACCAAATACATGAAAACAAACAAGCACTATCAGAATCCACAGTTCTCCAGCTGAGATTTCAGTTTCATTTTTCATTTTTTGAAAGCTTAGTTTCAGTTGTCAGTTCTGAGCACACCCTTTCAGCAATGGAAATCATATGTGCGAATATATTACTCGTACTGTTCATATCCACCCAGCTGGTGCAGCACTCGGATTAGAGGAGAACACAGCTACAAGCTGCATGTCCTCTGTTATCTCCGTTCCTATCATTTAGGCTGGTTTTGAAAATTCGATGTCAGTTGATTAAATAACCCAGATCTCTCCAGCCAGGTTTTGACCTCTTTGATATGCTGATTATAATTGTTCTTGGTCGCTCTATCCTCTGCCTGATTCACAGCCTGAAAAGCTCTCTCGTGTTAGACAGTACTCTCGAGTGTCTGGATTTGAAACACTTAACATGATTACTACTGCTATTATTAGAGAGCAATTGTTTGTGAACAAAATATTTGTCAGCCACTCCCTTATTTCTGAATTTCTCATCCCTAATGGAAAACAATTTCTGAGAGCTTCAAGGGACGGTTATTAAAATCCAGATCATGGATAGCACCACCCTCACATTCAAATATAATTCTACCTTCCTTTTCAGTTTTAAAGTGAAATTAGCAGCATTTACATAGCATGTTTTTAAAGAGTGTACACTCCTTCTGAGTAGTTCAAACAGTCCTGTCTAATCTATTGCATCCAATTATTGAGAGAAATGTCATTCTTTCAGAGTGGAAAGAGGCTTTTCTCCCATCGTATCAGCAAAATAGTGCAGGAATTTTAATGGTCATCATGAGTACCATTGCCAGAAAACTCCTTCTACAGCTTGTGCATACACATTTAGTAACTCCAACAACAGAGGTAGTAAACTTGTGCTTTCACAAATTTGTGTCTCATGCTGCCTGTCATGATTCCCTGAGATGTTGCCAATTCTCTGCCACCAAACCGTGCATGTCATCCACCTAATCCCAGGTGTCTCTGCCTGGTGATAACCACCAGCTGCAAAACGGGCAGTATATGCCCTCGCTGGTGCCAAAGTGTGGGTGCTCTGGCTGCCCAGCCTGTATGTCCACTCTGTCCGCCAGCTGGACAAAGAAGTAATTTTGAGCACAGAATTCAGCCTGTCCTTTGGCAGGAGCTCCCCTTGACTCCTTTCCCAATGTTTAATGACAGATTTTCATGAAACTTCTCCTAATGTTGGCTCTCTTATATCTGTTCCTCGGTGGGTAAAACAGATAACAGGGGAAAGCAGGAAGATTATGTCAATCAAACATAAGCTTTATCTTCTTAAGAAACCAACATGAAAAAACCCATGTTTTTAATCTTCACCCCTGCTTTTCTACACATGAGTTGTTTCTGGTTTGTGGATGTTCTGAGACCTTGTGTTTATCTGTTGCTTTTTAACAGAACCCCTCCAAAAACAAAAACAAAAACAAAACTTTGTCATGCTAATGTTGTTTTTCTTGCTTTATCTTCTGGACTCTGACAAGCCCTATCAATACTTCATTTAGGGTTAGAATGAAATAAGAAATTCAAAACCCAGTGTCATGAATTCAAGTAACGCACTGGAAAATGTCCTGATTTTTAGGCTCCAGTCATCCTACTTCATTCTGTAGTGCCATCAGTAGTGGAGCTCTGGCTGCCTCTGTTTCCACAGGGCAGGTCTCTGAAACATGCTTCTGAAATGGTGCCCATGCGAAAAATGAAGAGGCAACTTTGAGGCAACACAGCCTCCACAACACTCTGCGTTTCAAGGCCCCCAGTACAGACAGTTACACCCAATTTTTTTTTTTTACTGAAACCTCCCAAAGACCATGTCCAATACGCTGTCCTGTTAGGAAATGCAGATCTACATCTTGTGCTTTTCCCTAGATTAAGAACAGAGCACAGATCTCACTGGTAGTATCTGCTTGTGTGTACTTGACTTTATGTCCTTCCTAGCTCAAAAGATTTCCCAAACTGATGTCTGCAGAACAGCTCTTCACTTTGAATGCAGTATATAGAGCATGATGAGTGAGATGGATCAACATGTGGATAGATTTGGACTCTTCTTTGGTATCTATTTCCATCTGTCAGAATTGGAAAATAGGAAGTAATGTGAATCAGTTCACATTTAGCTGTAATCTCCACTGTAAGGACTGCCAGAGGTGTCTTTGGCACAGTCTGCCTGGGCAGGTATCCAAGGCTTGCCGTTGTATATTTCTTGACTTAAGGAAGCCTCCAGGCATAAGCACCCCAAACGTTTTTGCTTAGAAATGAGTTCCAAAACATTTACCATTGATGTGATTCTGAATTTTATAAGTGTGTTCATTTTTTCCCTTTTTGAACAGGGTTTCCTAATGCTTTAGCTGTCTGATGATATCAAGGAAGCTTTACTTGATGTGCACTGAAAACTGCTTAGAAATGCTGCTCTCTCTTCCCCTCCTTCTCTAAATCCTGCACAAAAGAAGACACTAATGAAAAGACCAGTTCTAAGGCAGAAGATAGATGAAAAGGTATCTTAAAGTGACCCTCAACTTATAGGAAAGCAAGATGCCTTGTCTTCAGACTTACTTGTATGTCTAAGACTTTAATCTGTTGCCATTTGAAGGAGAAAAAAAGCAACACAGCAAGATAAAAAATAGATATGAATTAATTACAAAGCACTCCTCTTAAATTACAGTTCTGCCTCACCTCTCCTTTCTGCAGCTAGTGAATGACTAATCAGGAGATGTTGCAGGTTTCTAGAATGACAGGGCCAACAAGACTGAAAAGTTTCTTCTGTTTTGCTTCTCATTACATAGTCTGAGTGATTTGGTAGGATTTCTTACTTGTTTTTGATACAGACCCTGTAATTTAGTGCATTGCTTCTACAGTAGCAAATATTTCGTTAGAGCAAGCCACTGTCACTTTACTGTTAACAGGACAGATAGAAAGACATATAACTAAGTTGAAAATGTTTATGATGATTGAGGGAGGAGTCTGCTGTTGAATATACGTACCTACATAATCAGTGCATGCTGAAATTTAAGCGTACTGTGTGAAATCTTTGTGTTCCAGAGGAAAAAACAAAACACTTTTACATAAATACCAGTATTCTCCTGTTAGGTGACTATTCTTGGCGAGACTGAATGAGGCAAAATTGTAAGGAAAAACAACTACAGAAATTTACTAACACTCTCTTTTTTTCAAGTCCTAATTTTCTTTTTGCTTTGGGAATACCTCAATTAATAGTGTCTACACTAATGTTAATGCAATCAATAAGTTTGCAACAAGTATTTCAGCTGTTTAGAAGTTCTATTTGTTGGTCTACGGAAATGTGTCAAGTTAGAGCTTCTTGACATTTAAGATACCCCAAATTTTCATCTACATTGGAAAATGTCTGTCTACAGTTTAGGAAAAGAGAAACCTGATATTAACTTTGCAAACTGACATCTAGATCTTCAGAAGTTCTAAACAAGTATGGATCACTTGTCTTTGCTAAATCTTCACAGATTTACAATAATCTTAGGAAGTGTCCTTCAATGTATAATGCCAACTACTACAGTTAGTTATTGTAGAAGTGATGATAAACCACATGGATAACATTCTAGACTATGACACTGCTTCTTTTTTTCACACCAGTAATGCAGTGCTTCAAATACCCTCCAGGACTCCCGTTCTTGGCAGGCCCCGGCCGCCCCGTGCCCGGGTCTGTGATGTCCAGAGATAGAGCAGCGACTCTTTCAGGGGCACCCCCTTGCCGTGGGGAAGGAGCTTGTGTGCCCTTGTGAGGTTGAGAGCTGTGCTGGTGGTGGCGCGTGCCTCCAGTGGGGTCTCCCAAGCCAGACAGGTCTCAGCTGAAGGGTCAGACAAAGCGTGTCCATGGGCAGGATGGGCTCACTAGCCTTTGGGCAGCCATCCTAGGAGAAGGACAACTCTGACTCCAAATCCGGGCAGATGGAGCTCGTTTAGCCTTGTAAGGCATCCATCATCTAAGAGAAGGATAATCTAACCAAACCTACAACCCGAGGACTTTGCTGTCACCGTCCAAGCTCACTAGGCCCTGGCAGACGAACCTCAGGTGTAAAGGGTGGAGCCAGTTCCGCGCACGCTGGTGACTCACCTAAAAAACCCACCGCGCTGGCCCGAAGGGTGCACTCATCGCTTGCAGTGAGCGTGGGGAAAGCCCTTCCCAGATCTTCGTTCACGAAGCCAAGCCATGATGATGATGATGATGATGAATGCAGTGCTGGTTTAAAACTGGGTAACTTTGGTTGAAAATGTCCTAAGGCCATGCAGAACTACTTTAGCAAAATCTGTATTATCTCACCTGATCACCAGAGCAACAAGTATAACCAAGAAAAAGGGGACAAGTGAACAAAATTTCTAAATTCTGCCTTCGTCTGAAGAGATATTAGATAAACATTAGAGTGCAGCTGCACTAGCCCCAAACCTCGCTCCAAATTAGTTCTGAAATTAACTTATCTACAGATGCATGGTTTCACTTATACTTTCCCAGTAATCACACTATCTACCTAAACCCAGCTCAAGGCAAAAACTCATAAAGAGGAGAATTTGCTTTAACATTTTAATATACATATTAGGCTAACTCCCTATTATGGAGAAAAAATATTTCTTTTTCTAGCAATTAAAAAATTTGTAAATGTTAATATTCTTTTTATTTTTAGTAAATGGATCATAGTCATCCACAGTTTTGAACCATTAATTCAAATTTTCATTTAATTTCACAATATTGAGAAACGCTTGTTTTGTTTTAAGCTCTCACCAAAAGCAAACCAGCTTTTCATTTTCCATCTACTGTCTCTTCTTTTTCCTTCTTGTAGTTTTCCCCAACATTTCTCAGCGGAAAACTCAATATTAAACAAATGGTTACACTACTTATCTGTACATACCTGTATTTCCCCTGATTCCCTATTATCACAATCAAGATGAATTTGAGGCTAATGCTATATAATCTTAGCTCTGTCTTCAGTCAGGATACTTACCTTGGCTAAATAGTCACTATTTTGCCACCATCTCCTTGCAACATTGTTTTCCTGCACATAACTCCAAAAACTCCTAGTCACTCAAGTTTGGAAAAGGGGTTTCCTACAAACCACAAGGACGTAATTTTCATACTGAAGCAAATGTATTGATACATCATTGAAACAGATTTTTTTAATACAGAATTTCATGAGATAAAATGGGGGTTTGATGTGAATTACTTTGGTTCTACAGTAATCACAGCATAACCTGAGCTAAAATGTTTATCAAACCCATGGAATTGTTGGAATCACTTTTCTTCCCCCCTTAGGAATAATGCAAAATCAATACATGAGAGTAATGCATGATTAACAGTCTTACATTATGTATTCAAAGAGAAAGTTTTTCACATGAGTTTTCCTGCACGTCTTGATTAAAGTGCTTTGTAGAGATAGAAGTTGTTCAGGAATATATAATGAAGTATGGTTCAAATACTGGTGTCATTTAAAATTAGGAAGACAGAAGTGATCTAATGTAACTTCCTCTTACCCTCAGTTCAGCTCTGCTCCAACTGAAACAGATGTCTCTTCTTTGTAGGGGAGTAGAAAGGTTAAGGCTTATTCTTGGCATGATTTAGATTAAGAACATTGTGCTTTGTCAGTGGAAAGATGGTGTCCGGATTCACCCAGAATATCTAAGATACAGTCTTGTATAATAAAAAAGGCTATATACTATTTCTTTCTACCTGAATTCTTCAGGATCTGTTTCAGCATAAAGGGGTGTGTGCATGTGTGTATGAGCACATATGCAAAGGTATAAAAAAAGAGTTCTGGGTTTTTTTTTTTCCAAACGCAGAAGGATTATTTATACTTGTCGTTCATCAGTTTGCACATCCCAAAGCCACTAAAACAAATGTGACCCTCGGCTGAAAGCAACAAAATTGCATGTCCATCTATAAAACACTGTTTTGCTTGGGGCAATACATCTTGAGCAAGTGTATAGCAAATCTCAATGCATTTTAATATTAAAAATTTAAGCCCAGAGAATGGTCTTATCCGGCTCCCAGGCCCCTTTTTCAGGCCTTTGGGAAACATCTTTGCTAATGTATTGAAAATAAGTAATCAGAAGGGAAATATGTATATATATAATAATATGCATTATTAAACGGATAAAATATCTCCAAATACAGCTGCGTCATATTTGATACATATGCCTGACACAAGCAGCCTGTCACTGAAATGGAGTCATGTATATTTAATCCTGCCAGAGTTAGCCAAATCCTGCCTGACCAGTGCATCTTTCACTAAACTGCAAAATTCATAAGGAGGGGTGACTCCAGGGTCAATGTTTCCTTCTCCTGGCTGTTCTCCAGACCTGGGATCCCATTCTCAAGGTAACGAGTCACCCTCCTTCCCATACCTCGTTGCTTTTGTTAAAGACAGTTAAAAGTGGTGCTGTGTAGCTCAGCCAGCAAGTAAGCATTGCTGTGTCTGAAAGCACAGAGGGGTTTGGTTTTCTGCTTGTTGGGGCTTTTTTTCCTCCACACAGGTATTCCAAATCGGAAGTTTACTGTGGACATAACCTGTTGCAGCAGGAGGTGTGTGCAACAGCAGTAGTTGCAACCAGAACTACAATCTCCAGTTTCTAGAGGTCCTTAAGAAAATTATGATGTACTAGAAGTTTCCAAGTCTCAGCTACTCAGAGCTATCAATCTTTTTTGACCTCCCTCTGTGCATGATCCAAGCAGAGAGAACTCGGCTTTTGTTCCCAAGCCTTACCAAAGCTGTATAAATATGTTAGTGTCATGCTGACCTAACCACATCTACATGCTTTCTGGCTGGTTAGGAGATCATTTCATTTGTCTGAAAAAGCCTATGTACACATAGCTTCATGCAGCATCTGGAGTTACTGTTACATATAATTGGTGAATGATCATGTCTATTCTGTTGTCCTTTCCTGTCCCACTCTCTTTTCAGATTTTTCCTCTATTGTAGGTGACAGCTTGAGCCATTAGGTATTGTTTTTGTGAAGAACTTTTCAGCTTCTCTATATATTCAGCCTTCTTATTTGGTCTGCATAACATTACTACATACATAAGGTCCTACTAAAATTGTTTATTACTTCTTAAGACTCTTCCCTTAAAAAGCTCACTTCTTTTTTTTAATACTATAGCTCTTCTTTTTGATTAACCAATATAAGAATGCCCACATTTCTGCAAATGTTCCATCCTATCTGCAAACCTATAAATTCTTGCATGGCACTGCATTTCAACATCATTTCTTTTCCAGATTCCTTCATCCCTCCCACCACCATGAGCACATATTTTATGTCACCCCTTTTCACTGTCTGATCCTTGGCATGGCCCTGAATGGATGTCACCTCCTGCTCTATTTTGGTCTTTTAATTCAAGTTGTAATGAACAAAGAGTTCCACCATCACATCGGAGTTCACCATACAGGATCTTTAAGACTTGACCTGACCAGATCATGTTGCCTTCCTTCCTAAAATTGACTTGTAATATGTGAATGTTAAGAGTTGATGTATGTGCTTGTCACTTTTTGTCTAAAGGGAAGCGAGGAAGATGTTGGGTTTGGTTTTTTTTTTACTTTTAGTGAAAAAAGAGAAACCAACTGTTAAATGTGGCATTGCACATATTTTGAACCAAGCCCTATTCACTTTATTCTTATTTGTATCTTCATTCATTTCTGACAGGTCCTTTCATGTTGTTTGATGAGCAGTATTCGAACTCTGTCAGTCACTACCTGTATTATTAGGTTAAGAATAGAAACAAATAATTACATTGCCGTAAAGGTGTCTCTGCAGGGTTTCTTTAAGAAGCAGATTTCCTGATTAAAGCAACTCCTGGCTTCTTTCATTTCTGAAAGGCTTTAAGCAATCTGAAATGTTGCTTTGATTCAGTCATGATAAGCAAGTACATGTAGAAACACTACAGTACAGAGCTGCTTTTTATACCGTGGCTTTTTACAAAGGCTTAAATTACTAAGCCTAAATGAGCATCTTAGAAAAGGAAGAATGCTTCTTGCTTGTCACAGCAACAGTCTTTTCTGCCTGCAGTAGGCAGGACATTGACCTCTACCTGAACAGCCTGAAGTAAGAGGAGTAGCCTCTGGAAATTATTTATAACCTGACCAGCTCATTTAGTTTCATCCTCTGAGGCCTTCAGAGTCGAACTGACACAGCAATAATGGCCAGCGAACTTTTGATCCAATTAATTGTTAATGAGAGGTTTGATTAGCAAATAAAGGGCCTATTAGGTTAGCTGATTGTCTTTCTTTCACAATACCAGAGGTCAACATTTTTTTTTTTTGACTGAAAGAAAAGTACACTGTGTACTCTAGTTAAATTAATCACATGCTCACAGGTGTTGAGTAAAGTTGATTCAGGAAAACAGACAGCTTAGACATCTGTCTGTAACCATGCAATGCAATAGGTGTTCCTCACTTTGTTTATGATTTGGGATTTTTTTTAATGTCTTTCTTAATTCAACTGCCTCCACCTTTCTGTGCCTGTGAAATATTGCATTAACCCACCCTTCTCTTGCCCTGCTTACCTTCAGGCTTCCTTCACAGTTGTCTTTTATTTTAATTATGCTGCCAGAATTCTCAGTCAGTTTCAAATTAATTAATTCTTCATATGTATTTAAAGTCTCCCGGTGTATTTGCAAACACCGTTCCAGTGCATGGTGTTCTATTGCTGAAAATTTTCCTCTGAGTTATGACACACTTCTGTAAAATTGCAATGACTAAAGAGAAATGCAAGATTAAGGACAAAACTGAACTGCAAATGACACCTATGTAAATTAAGAGTATTTTGATCTCAGTGCAGCCATGCTGGATTTATGCTAGTATAAATCTGTAAATCTGACATTAACAAATTGATCCCTGTAGAGTAGCTTTTAATATCTGAACATTTAATCTTCTTTCATATCATCAATAGTGCTTGAAAACGGAATACCGCTGTCTCTTCCCTCCAGCCTCCATAATGCACAGAAAGCCACAATTAGAAGAACACTTAGTTTGTTGTTAAGCTTTCAGATATTAAAAATCTGGAGATGTGCTTGTTTGTTTTGCAGGGTGTGATGTAGTCTTTAATTACAAGATCACATTCTAGTTTTCTGTGATTCAGCTCACGGGATAGATGGAGGAATGGATGATACCAAAAGCAGCATCTCCTCAGTGTTCCTTTCCAGCCTTGCTACTTAATGAAGGCTCATGACCTGTTTACTGAGTGTTGTCTAAAGCTTGCCCACATGACAGAAATGGTAATTTTGGGACAATTTATCCCGGTCATCATTGTAATACAGAACTATGTAGCAAAAAGTATCAAAAAAGCAGTGCAGAATAACATAGCGTAGCTATTTATGGGGGTTTGTTTTTTGTTTTTTGGGGGTTTTTGATGGTTTTTTGGTGGTTGTTTTTTTTGTTGTTGTTGTTGCTTTTCCACAGTAAAAGCATAGGCTGACTCTTCATTCTCAGAGGCATGTTGGAAAGCCACACAAACATTGATGTAGGGGCATGAATTTGAGCTTTGCTCTGGCCTCTCAGACTGAGGTTGTCTCTCTATTCCAGTTAATGGAGCTTCAGAGTGGATACTCAGACTGTTTAGCAAAAGACAGCAGCAGAGAGCTGTGAAAAAATAATTCCTTTTTGTGTTGTTGGCAGCTTTGGCAGCTTGGTAGTCCGCCTGGGCTACACCCAGGCTCTGATTTTTGTTTGCTTGT
This sequence comes from Buceros rhinoceros silvestris, assembly GCF_000710305.1. NCBI lineage: Eukaryota > Metazoa > Chordata > Aves > Bucerotiformes > Bucerotidae > Buceros > Buceros rhinoceros. The sequence continues at coordinate 2,069 of NW_010412524.1, read as the reverse complement.
CTGTTTGTATGCATATGGCCTGGTTTCCATGTATATGCTTGTTTTCTGACTCCCTACTAACTCAGAACACAGCTCTTACCAAAGTATATGTGAGTACCCAGCAATTTTGCAAATCAGAGTCCCATAAAATGAACGGTATATAATTAGTAACCACCCACAAAAAGTTTGGTTGAAATGACTAGACCAGCTTCATTAAGGACTGGTATGACAAGAGGCAAGGTTTAATCCAGTTCTCCAAGGCTGCTTTAACCACAAAACTTCCCGTAATCTTCTCTGATCCACTAACTACTCTGAGTCACACAAAATGTGTTTCAGGTAAGGTTGCTTATGCATGAAGTCTTTGACTTTGTATAGGTTCTGTTTATGCCTGGGTTTTCTAAGTTTCACATATTTTGGACATAATTCCTAGATCTTTGTAAATGAATTAAGACTTAGATCTTATGCTTGTCATTAGCTGGACTAAACCCTTTTAGACCAGTGTGCAAATCTCTATCATATCTTATACAACCACTAACTGTGACAGCTGTAACAAGGTTTTGTCCTTTGCATAGAGATGTTCTCAGATGTAAACGAAGCCCATAGTTTGCCAAGGGCTTTTGCAGAACTGTTTCTGACCTTCAAGACGTTGTGGAGGCCCTGGGAGCCCTGATTCTTTGCCAGCATCTGATGGGAATCTTCCTTCTCCTCTGCCTTAGCCAGCCAGAGCTCTTCTGTATCTAACTTTCTCTTTCTTTTAGCAAGCCTTATGATTTACTTCACTGTCCTTCACTGCAGTCCTAATCCTGCTTTTAGTGCTTCAGTTTCATTCATCCCCGGTCTTTCTCTTTGATCAGGCTCCTAGTGCCTGTCCTATTTTCAGTCACCCTTATGGCTCTCTTTAGTTATAGATACAAAATATTGCCTTTCTGACTTTATATGTGAAGCTTTACCCATGCATGTGCCTGAAAAAGCGCACATACGCACATGCAGCTCTAGACATTCCCCCAATGGTTCAGATTTCTTAAAGCTGTAAACAACTGTAAGCAGCCTTTTAAAATTAGAAGTAGTGCAGCCTAGGATAATGCTATCAGCTTGATACATAATAGACACAGCTTTTCTCAGGGACATAATCTTCCATCTTTATGCATTTGGCATATCTCCCTTTTCACGTACCTCCACTCGAGTATAAAGGGCAAGCCGATGGGTACAACCTAGTGGCCTTGCAGTATGCATGGTAACTAAAAAGAAAATTGCAGAAACTAGTTTTGTTTTTATTGAAGCTAATGGCAAAATCTCTACCTGATTGGACCAGGTTGGGAAATGCTCTGTAAAAATTACTTAACGCGTGTGAAGATAAATAAAGAAGATATATGTATTAAACAGTATAATATCATCACAGAAATCTATTAGTAGTTGTGCAATAACTCAGAAAGAGATAATTGAAAATATCTAACTGGGTCTGAAAGATGCATTTCAAGATGAGCTATCAGTTGAAATGGAGCATCCAAGAAAGAGAGATGAAATCTAGTCAAAACAAGTTCTGAACAATCACAGATTCTCTTCGCATGAGATGTGAGGTGACAAAAAGTTTATGAGGATATCGGTGTGAGAAAAGGGAGTAGAGCAAGCAAAGTTAGCTCAGTAGTTGTTTTCTCTGTGGACCACCTTCTCAAACCATATGAGAGCTACTTTAAGGAACATTTGGTAAGTGTTTTTGGATGGGTAAAAACAGAAGCCTGGAGGACAGTAGGTGACTGCGGTACTTTGAAGGTGCCTTGGAATCCAAACCCCTTCCGAAGTCACATTACTGAGACAGCCTTTGCTGATGGCCTTGGCCTGCTGACAAAATCTCTCTCACAGGCTTCCCACATTCATCTGTGTGCTTCAGACCTCGTTTAATTTCACTTCACACTGAGTCTCTTTAGGGCATAATCCTTCCTTCCCCTGTGTCTCCCCCATCCCCTTCCCCCTGTTCTTTAAAGTACTACGTACACATTTAGAATTATAGAAAATTAATATATAACAAGAATAGAACTGATTCAAAAAAGAGAAAAGGGTTGCTGTTATAAAATGGTTTTGCTAACAGTATA